>NW_021939396.1:45891894-45894394 GCF_001715985.3 Manacus vitellinus | reverse complement strand
TGAGCTGGGATATAGCAGCGTATAGCAGTGAGAGGAGACGAATCACTACATGCAAGTGTATATTACATGCTGAACTACACTGCTGTATATAGTATTAACTTGTACTGCTTTACTCACCTCATACAACAGAATCCAAATTAGGTCCCATTATTACATTGAAGGCTCACACTCAATAGCAGTTAAGCTTCTTTGAATGGATTCCCTATTGTATAAAAAGTATGCCAGTCTTTGACTGCCAAAATCAATTAGTCACATTCATTATGCCTCTATTTATTAATGCTGTACACTTTATAATGCATTTGCTGCTGAACAAAGAAAGTTATAAAATATCAAATATGTGTTATGATTGTAATTATAGCAAAAGAAGTAATGATCTCTTTTAGTTGCTAACTGGTTACAAAGCTCCTGTAAAGATTACATTAGTGGTGACAGATTTATGATCTTTTCCAAGATGTAATCCTTTCTAGCTCACATTTTTCAACAGAAGAACTATGTGATTGGTTACAGGTTATTGGTTTCAATAGTTATATTCAGCAGAGATTATTGTGCTTCTGCCTCCAATAATCCAAACACACAGTGTAATCTTAACAGATGCAATTTTAATCTGTATTGCACTGTTATAATAAAGTGGGGCATCATAAGGCTTTTTACCAATATAGGGTTCAGTGTTAATTCAATGATGTTAAGAATGATCGACTAGTATTAAAATCCAGCAAATAATTAAACCTAACGTGAAAATAAAGGAAGAATAACACTGGCATTCTTGCAACAGTGGGTTTTGATGGCATTTACTATCAAGCTGTTACACCTTAATGTACAAAAAAAAATTAATTCTAGCCATCAATATCATACGGCTAACAATTTTCTGAATACTACACAAGAGCAATTGAAACCTACATTACGTTTTATCTTCCTCTCATAGACGCTGTTGCATTGTGCTGTTTAAAAAGAAGAGAGGTATTTAAAAAAAAATCTTATTAATATGCAGCAGTAAGAGGATGCTGACATATATGGAAAAATGAAAGGCCAGGTGAAAAACTTATAAAGGTTCCATATTTCTACTACAAACAGAGCATGTACAAATTGAACTATGTTTCCTAACCTTGGCTCCCATAGCGTAGCTTGTGGCGGTACCCCAGTACTCCCTCCTTTTCCAAAAATGTGTCCAACTCCCTCTGCTTGTTTCCACTGCTGACTTTGGCAAGGGTGGAAATTCCACCCACCCTTTCTTATAAAAAATATTCTCTCCTAAACTGTTTGTCTGCTGTAGTCCAGTCACAGCCTCAGTCGTGAACCCTTTGTTTTCAAATTACTTGCTACTTCAAAAAGCTGACTGGCATCAAACCGATTTCCTTTTAGGAATATAATCCGCCTCTCTTAAATCCCCATTCAGACTTTTTTCCAGAAGCTAAATAGGTCTCATTTTTCTGTCCTCACACTGTATTTTTTAAGAATAAAAAAATGTCTTTTTAGTAAATGTTCCTTTGAAACTTTGTGCAGCTTTTTTTTCTTTTTTCTTTTTTTTTTTTTTTGTTGTTGTTTGTATCTTTTTCCTTGTTGGTTTTTCTGCATTCAGTGTCCTACCATCCTGTACTTCACTTTATAAGATCACAGGAGATGTTTCATAAGGCATTTACAAGCTCTCTTTTTTACCAGCTGCATCTCAGCAGTGTGACTCTGCTCAGTGAAGGCTGTCACATGAGGTTCTCCCACTTTGGGCCTTGATCTTGCAAGTTGTTAACGCTGCTAAACCCCTGCACACACATATGTAGTTTTAGAAACGGAAGATTTCGGCAGCTTTAAGGCACAGGGTCTTGGGCCAAGGTATTTTATATTTCTGCTGCACTAATGACCTATCTGAGATTGCAGTGGGCCAGCCACACAAAGTGATGGAAAGGAACTAAACCCTGTGAAAGGCTGCTGTGCTGTGCTACTGGCTGGATGTGTTTGTACGTGGGGCAAAAAGGAGTTAATGTTTCAGACCAGGACATCACTGATTTCTTTTTTTTTTACCCTATGATTAACTTCTGGAAAAATGGAGATAAATGAAGACAGTGAATCTTGCCAAATGAAAGTGGCAAAGACATGAAGGAGAGAAAGGAGTAAGGAATACAAAATCCAAGAAAAATGCTTTACATCTTCTGAATTCTCTACTGCATTCTTTGCCCATATAAATCTTCAATCTCTTTCAGTAACTCTCTCCTTAAAATAAATTTACTATTTGCTGATGAACCTGTTATAGTATACTGTTAGTAAAAAGAATTCTGAAAGCCAGGCAGAATATATGTTTTCCTTTTGACATCTATAAGGAATATGCATCACCTAAGACTGTAAACAACATTATTTTGCTGAGATTAGCCTGCACAACCCAAAATATTTCACTGTTGTAAGTTGTTGAAGCAACCTTGACACCCACCATAGGTACTGATCTTTAAAATCTAGTGAGTAAATTTAGGCTGAACCAGGAGAAGCCCCTCCACGCTGCTACCTTTCTGGAATT
>NW_021939396.1:45856894-45886894 GCF_001715985.3 Manacus vitellinus | reverse complement strand
ACAACAGATGACTCCCGTTTAGCATCCAAATTCTATGCAGACTATTATAAATCAGACTTTATTCGTTATGATGAGCTGCTATGAATTACTTCAGAATCTACAGTTAGTGTTAAGCAATATTTGTTTAAAAATGTTTGAGGGAAATCTTGTTAAAAATTCTGAGTGGTATTGGAATTTTGAGCATACGAGCTTGCCATTCTAAACCATTTGATTAAATTTAACCATAGGAAGCTCTTCCAAGACCTAATGAAGCAGCAATTACATCTGAAGAGGGAGCCAAGCCAAGAATTCTACCATTCCAATAGCTCTCCTTTGAACATCATGCTACAATATCTAATCTTCTCAGTTTTGAGTTTACACATACAATAAATCTCTGAGCTTTTGGATTTGTATAAAATAAATCATATAGACCAACATATTGTTTTGGGTTTTTTTTAATATAAAGAGCCTATTGTTTAAAAAAATTGAGAGAGTATTAAGATTTTTTATATTACGAAAAAAAAAAAGCCTTGTCCATGAAACAGGATCCAGATGAATTCAAAAATTTTGCAAGTATTTTTGGGATCTGGCTGAAAAGCAGATGCTGCCTCCATGCTTACTCCCCATTTTTCACAGTACTTTAATAGGAATTTTGACAAATAGTTATAAAATTGAAAAAAAAATTGAAATAAGCATAGAGTGAGTGTTAACATTAAAAAAAATAAATGCTGGCCCTGGTTCTAAATTCATTTGCTTTGTCATAAGTATTTGCTCACAATTCATCATAACCACCATCTTAGTAGCTCACGGTGTTGGTGTAAGCAGGAACAATCACAGCACTTTCCCTTTTGATTAAATGGAGGAACTGTGAAAACTGGAAAATGGTTTCATTTTTCATGCCATCAGCAAATGCAGATTATTTGGTCTTTTCAGTAACATTATTATGTTGCAAAAAGATGATCCATTTTGTGATTTAAGATGTAGCTAGAGTAATCCAAGTACAGCCAAATTGATGGAGGCAATCTTGCTCTATTTCCAGTTTCCCAACATTTCTTTATTACATGTAATAGAACATTTTAGCATAATAACGCAGAATCCTTGAGATACAGCAGATGAAGAAATAATGTTGAAAAGTAATTCCTCACATCGGGCTTTCACCACATCAAGTGCAAATGGTGAACTTAAACATGAAAATACAATTTGCTCCTTTGAAAGTCTACATCCTTATCTCTTGCAAAGAACATACATTTATTTCCAGCGCCTCAAGGTAAAGACTAAGGCATCTATCACAAGAATAGTAAGTATCAGAAGGATTTGGAAGCAATCTTTTCATAATGTTTCTTCGGAAGGAGGAAACAGGGTTACTCAAAATTCATAGCGATTATTAAGTTTACGTTCACACAGCAGATATGGTACCATATTATTTCCCATCAACAGTGTTCTCACCTGCTGAGAATCTCTCCTTGGTTCAAGACAGCCATTCATTACAAGGCATTAGCACTCTGCTGCACAACCCAAAGTTATGCCCCATCAGTGAACTGGGCAAGCCCGTAATATGCACACTCAGCTCATGAGGAGTGTGTTTACCTGTTTTCTGAGCCCTTCATTTTGGTGATTTAATAGGCAAGCAATTTCTTACTTCAGCAGATTCTTTCTATATTATCAACTCAGGTATTTCTGGACAAATGTGTGGGTGTTGAAAAGACTCGCAAGGCTCCCCAAAGCTTTGCTGTATCAGTGGAGTATGCACTGACAGCAGGGACTCTTTATGACAAGAAAAGCTGATCAGCTGCAAGCTTTTCTCTTCATGAATCTAACTCTTCACCAGGTCTAAACTAAGCCTGTGGGTTTTGTGGTTTTTTTTCTTCTTAGCCTTCTTTGTGGCGCGCAGAAAGTTATGAAATAGATTTTTCTAGTCCTCCTGGTAGCAAGGCCAGGTTCACATCCTGACCTCAGAAACAAAGCAGTCTGCAAAAGCCAGTTTTCTCTGCCTAACATAAAGCAAACTACAACATGCAACATAAGGCAATATTAAAAGTGAGAAATTACAAGCATTGTATCAGCATTGGGAAGAAAAAATAATAAACCCCAGCCATATTAAAAATTCCAGTAACAACAGCACTGAACAACACAATTTTGGCACTGCTACAGTCTCCATTACCAAGGGTGGAAGCAGATATTCATCTGCAAAGAGTGCTTAGTTGGAAAGTAGATTTCAGTTACAAGTCAACAAAAAAGTAATTCTTTATTGCAGGGGATTGTTTATTTTTAGATATTTCAGCCATCTTATTCTGTAACCATTCTACTACCTTTTGTGTAGTGTAACATACAGGCACATATAGACTCTCACAACGAGATGTACTAATGAAAATACAAAATAAACCTTGCAGGATTAAATCTCCTCTCAACAACATTAATGTAAATCAGCTCAATCAACTGGGGGACATTGGTGTGAAACTTAAGTGAGGAAAAAATTGGGCTCCAATGCTTTGAACAAACTGCTCAAGTATATTTTAGAAATGTGAAGGCTGTTAAACTGTGGGTTTAGGAGCTCAGAAGACAAGAGAGGTGTAAAAATTATAAATCTTATTTTCATGGTGAAATAGTATTAAGGAATCAAAATATAATCCCAGAATACATAAATACTGAAGTGGAAGTTGCTACTAAAAGCATCAAGAGTTTAACACAAGTAAGAAACCAGATTCTTATCAAAGACCACATGATTGGAATGACCAGTTCCCATTATCATGAGTGACAGTGGTGTTTGTGCAAATCTCATTTATGGTGATAGAATATGAACTCTGAAGTCTCTGTGACCTTGATGTGTAATATTTATGTCTACACTTTTAGCCTCTGCGCATAACCAGATGCAATCTTTTAGCTTTATGCAGTTCACCAGGCATTCAATTAGAAAAAGCAAAAATTTTTTTTTGGAGGGGGAAGAATGCTAAGCTACTTAGACAGAAGGTAGTGAATCAAAAATTGCAAAACTTGAGCTTTCAAAAATAGCCTAAGTGACCTCCTACAATACTCTGACCACTCCATCACAAGCAGGAGGCAACCCCTGTGAAGAGCAAATTCTGGCAAAGTTCTCTCTTCACAGATGATGCACAGCTTAAGCTATAATGAGTTTTTGGGTTACAAATGCTGAACGCATTAATATTCCTTGATGATAATTATCACAGTATAAGCACCTTTCCCAATGTGAGTAGCATAAAGCAACTGAAGCAGCATTTTTACTACATTTGAAACAAGCTGGAAAATGGGATTTTCTACTCTCGTAACCTGAGGTCAACATACATCAAGCTATGCATATTAAGTATGTCTACCCTATATAACTATATAGGCCTTTCCATATATTCACACACATGCATGCAATTAGCACCCTAATTTTTTGAATACTTAAACAAATATGCCATGCGCATGAACATGATTCCTCAAGAAAAATATATCCAACATTTTAAAGCAGATTCAAATAATTTTCAAACAGGCTACACTGGTATTTCTTCCAAAGTGAGTAATTTTTCTACAATAGTAAAAACAAACAAAGGAACTGGTGATACAAATTGAAAATTAAAAAAAAAATACTTATATTCATTCAAACAGAAAATAAAATTTGCAGAAAAACACTGCTTTTCACCTTCAGGGGTTAAACTAACCACTATGTGCCGTACTAAATATGCCTTATACCCACCAACAGTAGCCTTTATTTTTTATAGGAACATGCAAAAATACAGTTCTTCAGCGGGCCCAAGTTCTTGCACACAGCTCATAGACTAAGTAATAAACAGAAGGACTGGAGATATCCCCAGGAAACAGAGGAGCTGAGGCTCAAGCCAGGCAGCTGAGCACCTGCAAAGCTGTCCCTTACCCGTCACGGCAGCCGGGAGAACCGCTGTGCTGCCTCTGCATGGGGCAGGAGCACACACAAACCGGCGGCAGCAGCAGCAAACCTACTGACTTAATAGCCAGACAGGCTCATCCAACCTTTGTAGCTTACTCTTATATATGAACAGGGGCAAAAATCTGTGAGTTATTCCAAGAAACAGATGAATACCCATCACAACATGTATGAAACTCAAATACCTTCCAAAGACAACAAGAGATTCGCTTCCTTAAACAGTATAAATAAGCTTGGCTGTACTTTAAGTGCAAGACATTTAATTATTATACAAGTACTTACTGAGAATTAATTAGCATACAACAAGGATCTGAAACATGCAGACGTTTGTCAAAGAAGACAGGGTTTCTAATGATTTATTATTGTTTGATTAACAACATCATGCAGCAGCTATGTTATTAAATCTCTATTTTGCATACTACAGAACCTAAAAGTGTTACCTAGTGGTGTACTAAGTGTTGCCCTCAGAAGAGGGCAACAACAAGATCTTTGCTTTTCTCTCACCCCAACCCAGAAAATGTTCATTGTTAAAAACGGTGTCCTGGTAAGGAGCCTTTAAGATACCACACTGTGAGTCTCAGGGTTTTTACTGAATGTTATAAGGCTGTTTTATTATTGCATGCAAATAAACTTAGTGCGGCTTTCATCTGACAAAATGGGAGTCAGTTTGAACTCTTAATCTGAAAAATGGGAATCAATGATGTTCTGTTGGTGTGAAATCTGCTGAATGTGTTTATGCCATGTTGTCCTGCACTTCCTTTACGAAATATGCCATGTTACAACCATTTTGAAAACTAAAGCATAATTTTTACTTACGTGCTGTAAAATGTCTCAAAATCCCATTTGAATATATGGCAGGGTTTTGAGGGAACCTTTGCTAAATATTTAACAGCACTATTGGCTTATTAAATAGTGTAACGTGAAAGCCATGAAAGGATGATATAAAACACATGACATTTTTTTTCTCTTAACATTGGTGCTCACTTTCAACACTACACAAGCCCATTCATCAGATGAACTGATGCACTGTAAGAAGTACTCCTTCTTATCAGAGAAATGTAGCAATGGCATCTTGCTATTATATAAATGATTAAATCCCTCCTTGGTTAATTGCATAAGATCTGTTCCTCTGCCATTAAATCTCCTCTCCATCCTCCCCACTAAAGCTTCTGAATAGATTACATCTGAAAATTAAAAATGATGTAGTAAAATCAGGATGGCACAAGATATATTGCTTATATGAAAGGCAAACCTAGGGGAAAAAAGAGTCAGGTAGAGAACATGCAGCTTTGGTTTATCAGACATAGAAATTGCATGGCTGACCATTTTGTAGGTAGAAAATTGAATATGTTTCTCTGCACATTACAATGCATTTGATAACTACATAATACAGTGACAGCCATGTTAAAAATACAGATGTAAGACTGAAAATAGTCTATAAGCACTTCCATCAAAACAAAATTGAAGTAACTTAGTTCACAACAACACATGTGTTTCAGCAGGAATCACTGAAAAAATACTAAAATCCACAATGAAATATATTAATATAAACTAACAAAAAACCCCAATTCTTGCATGGAATTGCCTGCAGAGTGTGCATTTATTCTGTAAACACTGTAACAATGATTATCCGTCCTTCCAGCTCTCGGTGGAGACTCCTGCTTTTGAAAATGTCTTGTGGTGACTTACTAAATTCAGGCTATTTCAATTAGTATTACTGCACATTAAAAATTAATTGTATTATAGAGTGAATTAAGGTTTAAATTTCAATTCTACAGTGTGTGTGCTAGAAATGACAGCTAAAAATCAATGCTCTCTGGCCCATAATCGGAAGTTTGTATGACCAAGTAGGGTGGAACTAGCGTCAGTTTTAAAAGAATTGATAGTTCGATTCAAGGTGTATCAGCTCTAATTTCTGATTTGAATGGGAATGCTACAGGGCCACCATATTAAGTTAAAGAAGAAACTGGGGGAAAAAGAAAGCTGCCTTGCAATGAAAAAAATGTGCCATCTTCATAAAGATGGAAAAAATCCAAATTACAGCTCAAAATTCAAGTTTGGTATCACTGAGGGAAAAAAGATGTTTTAATGGGATGATGACTTCATTACAGAAGACTTACATTTTTTTCTGCATTTAGAACATGTTGTTAAAATACCACCCGGAACGGCAATTTAGGCTCCAATCTTACAAATACTTGAGAACATATACAGACTTATTCCTGCATAAAAGGAAGCTTGTGACATCTATTCACGTGAATGAAATCGTACGCGTAGTTACATGTTTTCAGGATCAGACCTTTTCACTACAATTCTGGATGTCCGGTGCTGCCATGCAAGCCCATTTAAAACTTACGCTGCCAGACACAGACAGGGGTACACAATGGAGCCTGTGAACCCTGTGGCACTCACGCTTTGGGACACTTTTCTTGGTTCAAACAGTCTCGGCAAGGACAGGACCAAAGACTGTGGCCCCCAGAGCCACAGACCAACACATTTGGGAGCCCTGATACTGTGCAAGTCACGCAATGAGCTGTACTTTCTATGTCCACCCCTTAGCAGAGGACCAGGGGGGACATTGAATCCCCAAGCTTCAGTAGGAGGGGTGACAAAAATGTTGCTACCAAATGTATCAAAAGTGATCGGGCATTAGATGACAGAGATGAGGGTATATGGGAATGGACAATGGTTCTTTGTATCTCTAGTAAGTATGTCTGCTATGGTCTTCTGAGCTTCCCCCTTTGTTGTAGAACACAGGACAATTTTTTTGTCTCCATACACACAAAATAAATCATTATCCTACACTTTATCATCTGACAAATCAGTTAAAACTTGTCTGCATGGATGAAGGCTGCTTCTTCTACAATTACGGTAGAAATCTGCACTCTTACCTTGCTGAAGCTGATGTTCAGACATTGCCACTGTAGATTGGAATGATTTTTGAAAAGAAAATGTCTTTATTAAAATATTTGTATCTGCACAATAATAATAATTTTTCTTTCTTGGGTGAAATTGGATTTTGCAGAAGGTTCCTAGAGATCATGGATGATAAATTGACACCACCGCTATAATTCTTCCTTTGAATGTGAACACAGTGCCAAAAGGAAAGGAAACAGCTCAAGCAAAATCATTCTTACACTCTTCTGTGTTGTAAAATGTATGGGGAATAGCAAGAAGGTAAAAAGCATGTTCCACTTGTTATAAATCTAGTATTGCTCCTGTCTGAAAATGGTTAGCAAGAAATGTCTGTCATTCTTCTATCAGCAACAAATACTTTTTTTAAGAGCAAATGATGAAGAACACTGCAAGTCTAGTGAACAGACCAAGTTGGTATCACTAAAGTATTGCAAAGCCACCCAGGATACCAGAGCCTGGAACTGAACAGTCATCGGTGTGTACCTAAGAGCCAAGTTGATGTCCAAAATGTTTTTAAAGATCCCCTGTGCTGCATGGATGTCCAAAAGCAAGTTTGGTATCAGGAGAGTAAAGAAGATGGGTTGTAATAACAACAATAAAAAAATAATCTGGTGCAAATAGACCCCACGGTGTAGTAGTCTTCCCTGTGCAACAATCACCCTTCACTTCAATTTAGTGATGTTGCCTCATTACAATACAGCATACAAAGGGGGCAATATTAAGGCACACTATTTAAAGCTACAAGATCTGTGGTGCCAGATATAGCTGGTATGGAATCACTACTATAGATTAAAAATTAGGTAATTTCAACAGAGAATACTGAAAAATTAAAACTCTCCCAAAGGTGCACAAGTGTGTTATTTTTACAAAACTTAGCTGAACGCCACAATAAGCAATTGACGCTAAAGACTGACAACACATTTTATAGTGTGGACCCACCAACTTGTTACAAAAGCACAGTAATAACTGGTTGCAAGTTAATGACAGTCAAGAAAGATGAAAGAATTCAACTGGTTTAGGTAAGGGGAAAAAAAATGTTTTCATATGACAGCAGAATATAAAGAAAGTGAGAAAGAGATTTGTGCAGGGTACAGGACCTGCAGTGTAGAGGAAGCAACTTTCAGAATTGCACTGATGAAGAACAAATTCTGAAGAGGAATAAGCCAGTGTTATTGACTCAAGGAAGCCATCACAATTTCTGTTAACTCTTTTTTCTGTTAACTCTCTTTCTGTTCTCTGGTTCTGACTGGGGAAAAAATAAAGGATGATTTCTGTTGTGTGGAGCAGGTGATGTCAAGAATAGAAATCAGCTGGACAGCATCTGTGAGGAGTGATGATACAGTAAAGGAGGAACAATATTTTTTTTAAATTACACTCTGAAATGGATAGGAAATATGAACCAAATTTGGGAGCTCTAAGGCAAGCAGCAGAACTCCCCATTAGCCAAGAGATAATAAAAAACACAAATGATTTAATAGCTTGCTATTTACAGAATTACGGTACTTTTCCTTCTGAATGTACATTAACTAATTTGTCTTGAAAAATCTCTGTGGCTAAGTACTGTCTCCATTTCACATGTCAATGGTTTGTTCTAGGCTAGTGAAGAAGTAATTGGAAATGCTGGAACCACCACAAACTTGCACCCATTCTGACTCCTGTTTCGATATTCTGAACTAAAAATTGTCTTTGTACCATGTCAAACAAAGACATGAAAATAGGACTTGGAAAAAAAAGGAGCTCCCCTTCCAAACAAGAAAGGAGAATGCCACAAAGCAAAGGAGAGAGAGAGAGAGACACACAATATAATGCGATGAAAAAGTCAACTTTTAATATTGCGTGGGAGATAATGCAGGAAGAGAACTTTGAGTCAAAGATCCTTCCAAATCTGCGGATGGGAAGGATACATTTAAGAAAGAAAGGGCAGCTGAACTGTATTGAGAGTGTTTTTCTTGACGGGGAAGAGAACTTCTCCTACTGAAGCTTTAGGTTAAAGGAGAAAAAGAAAATTACCAGCCCACAGAAAGACTGGCCTGAAGGACCCATCGCAAGAGTTGAAAGAGATGCACATGCAGCACAAAAGCGGCAGTTGATGTAAAATACGATAACCTAGGTGACATATCATAGAAATTAGAGTTCTATTTTCTGTCACCTAATTTATTCCCATGCACCACCATGAAGGATTTTTCCTGGCGGTACAATTCTGGTCTGTACTGCCAGGCATACTCCATCACTAGTGCAAATGCAGCAGGTAAAAGTAGCAAATTTTTCCATTATTAAGAAGTATCCCTAAGATTATGTTTTCTAGGCTAGCTCTATGCCCAAGCCTATTTATTTCATTTTTCACTTATTTATTTTTATTTTTATACTTTACATTTTAGCCTTCTTTTTTTTTAAGCTCAGCTATATATATAACCTCCAAAGAGGTTAAAAATACCATCCCTGTTAAATCTGACTTGAAGAATAACAGCACACAAGGAGTAGTGTGGGTTAAAAGTTCAGATTTGGCAGGGAAATGTCACTCAGCTGAAGAGATGAGTATTTAACTGCTCTCTGGTGAAAATTGGTTTTGATTTGATCATGTTATGACAGTTCGCAAATCACACTTTGCACTAAGTGATATTTGGGTTAGGCTTTTTAACCAAACTTCGAAGGAAATAGAAGGCTGCATTGATTCTGAATGTCTAATTGAAAGAGCTAGTAAACATCAACATCTCCCAAATTGCTCAATAAATTACACAGTGCTCTGCAGGAGTCTCATCTGGGTGACTTGGTGTGGGGGAGATTTTTTGCACAGTTATCTAATGCCTTGGCACTCACATAGGTGTGCAATGAAAAGCAATGAAGCCAGAAGAACAGTGGGTTCATTGTAAAGGTTGCCTGTGAGAGGGTTGGGAAAAAGAGTGCCTAGCCAAACAGCTAGATATTAAGAATATACTGCTGTCGTCCTGAACTGCAACACTCTAAAAACTGCCGTATGATAGAAAATTTGAACTGTATGGCTAGGCACTGGAAAAAGAAAGCCAAAGTAGGATGTTGCAGGCATATCCTTAACACTGGTCACTGTACATGTGTTTTATGATTGCTTTTGATCATAAAAATATACTATTCCTTTTATCATTCAGTCTAATCCAAACATGAAACTGGTACCTTTTATCACAATCACAGCGAATGAGACAGTGTTTTGAACTAAGCTTTGTCCCTTACACTATGAATAGCATATCCTGTAAAGTGTCTTGGATAAGTACCATATATATCAGATTATATTCATGTAATAAAATTAACATGTTATGTGGCTTTGCACCTTTGAGCAACAGGTCTCCTTCACTATGTCCACTGCTTCATTTCCTCTGGGGCTTCTCTTAATGCTCTGACTTGCCCAATGTATTCAAACAGTAACTTAGTTAAGAAAAAAAATATGCCAAAAGGAATGTTTCTTCTTTCTTTCTCTCTATACATTAAATTTACCTCTATAACTACATTATTTTAAGGCCACATGACAGAATTACTCAGTTCTACCCCATGGACATGTTGGTGCAATGGTTTTATTTGTATGTTTCACTAAGAAGGTATATAATAATTTCTTTACAGTCGAGAATCCTGAGATTGAACTTTAAAAGCCTGACAACTTTGTACATGGAAAATTTTGATTCAGCAATATTTACACTTCATATTTATAAATTAGATTTTTTTTAAATTTTTTATTTATTTCACAGACACATGTACATGGTTTGCTGGCTGCTGAAGTAGCTGTATTACAAGCTAAAGGAGATGATAGATAGTTCAGTTTACATATACACATGCATACACTCATGCATAGAAGAGGGTGCATTCAATCACAAAACAGCTTGTATTTGAAGTAGGTATCACCATTTTACTTTACTATTAATTTTCTGCTGACTCTATGTAAATAAGGTAACTCTACGTGTGAAAAAGAATGCGCAGGAGTATCTTTTGACCACAGATTGTCTATGAGATTGTCTATGAGACATGCAAAAATAAGGATTTTAACATAAATATCATTCTAAGCTCCCATAACAGCTGCATTGAAAGTACTGTTTAGTGAAAGTGTGGTGGTGGCTTGACTGCTATGCTGAGGAGATTGAAGGAGTTACTTTCCTCAGTAAGGATCATTGAGAGTGTCACCGGTTAATTCCTGTTCTATGCTCCTCATTAGCATTACTCTCAAGTTTCTGGTTATCATATCCGAAATATTAAGACATAATAAGTACGAAGGTGCAGATAATTGGATATTAACCAGAACATACTTGACTGGGCAGGAGGTAGGGCCTTGCTTAAACTAATCCTGAAATGTATTAATCACCAATTAATGAATGGGTTTCAAATTCATTTTGTATTATAGAACACCTCTGAGTATCTAAGCTTTTTCTAATAAAATGAGTTGGAATAACAGGATAGGAATAGGAAACACTCCAATTTGAGGCTGGTTTGAATTAATTCCCAATAGCTTGTTGTTAAGTTCATTGAAAACAATAATCCTAGAGTGAGTGACTTTATGTATATTTTTTACATATATATATAAAACAGCACTTGCAGGTTCTATTTGCAGTTGCAAATGGCGATACAGGGGCTAAATTCAGAACAGAATTCAGTTCACTAGAGTACTGCTATAGCACTATCTATACTTCTTCAGAGCAAATATAGCTCATTAAGATGAGCAGCATAAAACGTGCATCAACTTTAGATGGATGTTGCCAATTAATGATTTTCAGTGTGGAGAAAGATATACACATATGCCAACTTCTGTAAAAGGCCTTCTTTCCAGCCCTGCACAAAATGTGGTCCACACCAGTCCACTCTGGTGATTTGGGCTCTTGGAAGGTGGAAGAAGAATGGTGAAAAGGCAGAGATTATGTTAAGATCCAGTTAGGAAGCCTGGCAGGGAGGGAGTGGGTGGGGAGAGTAAGCGAGGGTGTTAAGCTCAGAAGCTCCAGCTTTGAACAACCTTGGTGATTTTGCATTAAGCATGTACCCTTAACCAGCATTACTAACTAGCTTGGCATGGTTGTACTTTCCTCAGCTAAGAGGGCAATGCCACACAGTTGATCCCTCAGTAACAGAAGTTTTTGTTAACTGAGTGTATTTAAAATCCAGAAAGAAATGCAAAAAAACCCAGAAAAAACCCTTCAATTTTTCTTTTTTAATATAACATTCTTACATGTCCAGGATAATTTCTAAAGGAATACTTTAGCATTTTCATTATTTAAAATAGGTGCCCACTATCGCATCAGGAAAAAACCATCAGAGATCCTTATTGTTACTAATGAAAATTATAACAGACATGGCTGAAGTACTATTATTCCCCTTTCTCTCTTCTTGCTATCCTTAGTGTTATTTACATTGATGTGAATTGCAAGTAAACCAATATTATCCATCTCTCTGTTTTTTCCTTAATTTGTTGACTTTAATTTTACTAAGTCTTAAATAAGCGCTTACTGAAGATGAAGTAAGATATGCAAGCAAGTAGTCCTTTTATCAACAATTTTGCCACAGAAACACACAAACATTTCAATGGCTCTTCATTAGCAAACAAATCAACAAGTGATATTTTAATGCATGACTTTATTCCATCTCTGTGGGGACCGTAGTTGAGAGTGTGATGTACAGTACAGAGAAAGGAATCATCAGCCACAATGTCCCAGGGCTCTATCCATTGAGGACTTCTCAGCCTCTGCTTAAAGAGTGCATTTAATTGACTGATAGACAGTAGCTTCTTTGTTCACAGAAGACAGCGAAGTAATGGCAGCTTGAAAATCGTACCATCTACAGGATCTCCTGAGACTAGTAACAGGGGGATATGTGTCAGGAATAAATAAATAATCTAATTATTAAGCCACTTCCTGTCAAGTTAACTCCAATTTGTTGGCTTTTGAAGGCAACAAAACGAGGCATTTTTCCTCATTATGCTTCTCTTTTTATACCACTGGTAATCACAGGCGGATTAAAGGGTGCCTGATTGGTTTTTTTGTCAAGAAACTGAGAAGCAGCCAACAGTACAGAAAAACAGAGTTGGGGTTAGAAGAAATTTCATGCTTGTCTCCTTTCCAGCTCCCTAACAGCCCACACTGCTGCCCCATACAGTGCTGCCAGCTGTACAGCAAATGTGTGCCCCTCCAACGGCGGCGTACCAGGCCACAGGCTCCATCCTGAGAGCTGTGAGATACCTTGCAATCTTGGCAGGTAGCTACTGCTGTCATAGGCATAATTCTAAAGGTGACCTACGAAACCCCGTCAGCTCACCAAATGCAACAATACGAGCAGCTCAAGTTCGACACCCACTCTCCATATTGGCTTCTTTTGTTTCGCTTCCTGCGCTTACATCGGAGGGAGAAACCTCGGGATGAGCCCCCTTGAAGAATCGGAGGCTTCCCTGCTCGGAACAGGGGCGATTTAGAGAAGCAGTGGTGAAGCTGCCCTCGGTGCTGACAGCTAAACACGGCTATGGAAATGTGCTACGGCTACCGATAAAGCCTGTGATTCAAATGGTCAGCAGCAAAGAACAAAAGGGAAGGTTGACACCCTGCCATTAATTCAGCCCATGGTGTCTAAGTATTAACATACTCAGTATATCACTGCCATGGCTCGGAGGAGAATCTTATGGCAGGTAGAGGGAAGGGAACGACTTTGACACTGCCTGGAACTGCCTTTTGACAGTGTCCCCTTCGTTGAGTGCTATTCATACCACAGGCATTTATGCAGGAAACGTCTAAAGCTCCCCTGCATCTTGCGTCATTTCTTTACAGAATGAACTCCAGCCTGTACTGTGGGCATTTTTTTATTATTATTATTATTATTATTACTACTACTACTATTATTATTACTACTAATAATAAGACATTTTCATTCTATTTTCTTAAAATTTTTTCAGTCCACGGTTCAGCCCCACCACCACCCCTCCCCCCCACCCCAAAAAAGGGTTCATAGATGTCTGAAAACTGTGTCCTGGCTGAACCATTTGTGATCTTAAAAGCCTGGAGAGACTTTTCTGAAAGCTGTCTCAAAAAGCAAGCAGCCATTGCTGCTTCAAACCCCTGAAAGGAAGCACCAGCTCCAAGCAGAGCAGCTCAGTGGGGGAAAGCAGACTCCCAGGGACCAAGGGTGACAGTGATGGGGCACCCATAGCCCAAATAGGTAACGCCCAGAACCTGCAGCCCAGTGAATGGTGCTGCTCCAGTGTGTTTACAGCTGCCTTTGCTGTTTCCAAATACATCTTGAATTTTTTGTTAAATTGCGCAGATAATTAAAGCCTCTTCATATTTACAGTCTGCTTCATTGGTACCATGAATTCTGTTTTCAGTTACTGTCTGCAAATTCCCTCCCCGCACAATTTCATACTAAGCAATAACACTTCATTTTACATAAGTTTTATCTGATGTCCCCATACAGAGCTGCCAGCTGTACAGCAAATGTGCAGCTCTCAAACTGAGGCCTACTAGGCCACAGGCTCCATCCTGAGATCTGTAAGGCACCTTGCTGTCATTGGCAAGCGTTCCCTGCTATCGCCGCAACCATCGCTCCACACCACACACAACTTAAAATCATCTGATTATTAGAATTTGTGGTCCACACTCCATTTTATCCTTTATTTAATCTATCCCCAGATCACACATTTGTTTAAATGTTTTGGCTGGTTTACAAATCATGCAGCCATCTGCACAGTAGGTGTGACACCATTTTTTAGACAAAAGTTACATTACTAAACAACAAAGATAAAGTCATTTGAAATGCTTTGGTGTTTGTTATTCTGCCTGGTTTGCTTGGACCAACTCTAAGAAATAAATAGAATTATCTGTGTAAATCGATGAACATCTATGAAAAACAACACCCAGCAGAACGCAGAGCTTGCTCCATTACCTACGTTAATATCATGACAGCTGAGGAGAGATGACCTGGCCCACTTCTCATCTCTCCTGTACAGATGGCTATTAAAGAGAAAGTATCCCTTTTGTATGGTCCATGCAGAAACCCTTTATGGGCTTTTCAAATAAGCCAGCATTGCCCACAAGAGAGTAGCTTCATGTTAGTATTAAACAGCCCAGATTTTGCCTATTTTGTAACCTAGCTTCTCGTGAAATAAACCTACGTTTTCTCAGATTTAATTCCAAATGCTGGTTTTCCTGGGTATTTCAATTACATCTCCTCATTTTGCAGAGAAGGTGACCAAGTTTCCTCTAACTTTTTACTTGCCAGCTCTGCCTGTAAACAGGAGATTCCCAGGCATCCAAATGATTTCCTGATGCTAAGAGGGTATGATCCCTCTCTTCACTATAAATTGACAATTTCCATTTCTTACTACTTATAACCCAGTGAAAAAGGACCAACGAAAGGAAGTCTCTACCTCCTTTCTCCTCTAGTCTGTAGATCCATATATTTGGATTCTTTATCTCCAAATATCAGGTAAGAGGGACTTCACAACATCAGATTTACTGCAGAGTGATTAAACTGATGTTCTGAAGATGTATTACTTGAGGCCAACATGGTGCAACAAGTATTAGTTGCTCAGCACAGCTTTCTCCATAAGTGAAAGGAAAATCATGGGGTTTAATGACTTTAGGCATTAGATAAATAACAGAATGTGTGAATGCTGCATGCTATAACAATCAGACAGAAATTTTTTTGGGCTGATTGAGGTATTTCCTTTGTCTTGACATCAGTGATGTTGTCCACACGTACCGTAATGTACACTGCACAAATGTGAGGCAAATAAGATGACTTATTTTTATAGGTTTATTATGCAGGCAGTTAATACATGCATAATGCAAACATGCACATCTACACAACACTCAAGCATATATACATATTATACACTTATATCACTGTCACTGAAAAAAACAAAAATCATGACCTGCACTAAAATGTGTCTTCACATCTTCTAATGGTTACATACTACTTGCTATTCTACTTGCTATTGTAAAAGACAGCTGTAAAATTCCTTTGCACAGAAATTAAAATGTTAGGTCTCATTTTCTACATACTCTTCTTTTTTAAAATACAAAAATCCAGCATAGATTTGTTTACTTGGTATTTGATGAAGTATTTGCTGGTGTAAACTAGAATTTTTCTTGTCAGCTGCAGGATTGCTTCATCCTGTTTTCCCATTTCCTTTCAAACTTCAGTGCTTGGCACCTTTTTTTTCCTTTCCCTTCATTTCCTTCTCCTGCTCATACCTGCTACCTCGCTCAATGCTATATAACATCCTTCACTCAAAAACAAGCTCTCGCACCACCACAACATACTTCACGAAATCTGTTTTATACATGATAGTGAAAAGATTAAAGAAAGGAAAATCTGTTTACTTATCAGAAATTACCTATTTATTAACTGTCAAAAGTAGGGTTTCAAAAAGGTACTGAATCTTGATCATGACACCCTTCCCCTTCGCTCCCCAACTCTTCAGAGGGCTAGTGGTTCTTGCTATGACACTGGGACTTGCTTCCTTCATCGACAAAAGTAGCAGCAAACTACAAAGATTGTGGTTGTTTCCCCCCTTTATCATTCTCTTTGTCAGCCTGATCAGTCCTCAATGGTAAATGTGCTGCTCTGTTGTGCACAGCCAGCGGCTCGCAATTTGCTCACTATGTTTCATGAGACAGTTGTTTGTGGCTGTTTGGAACACATTTACCTCTTTGGGGATTTATGCGCTAGTTGCAATGCCAACCTCCATAGTGATAGAAATTTCTTTCTAACTAAAATAGATAATTAGAAGCTGGTAATTATTGGTCAAGAATTATCAGAGTGAAAAAAATTAAGCTTTTCATAAATAGTTCTTGGCAATGTCATCTCTTTACATTATCTCATGCCTAACAGCACTTTACTCAGAGCACTTACAAATTTACACTACTGCTGGTGAGCCTCATAATTTTATATGGAGTAATTCCTTTCCTGAGCTAAATGTGTCCGAGCTCCCCCCGTTCTGAGCCATGTTGCATGTGTGCAAAATCCTAGGCAACTGCTACAGCAACTGTTTAGTCTACTTACACTGAACTGCATCAGATACTACAGATGTAAAGGAATCACTCAAAGATGAAACAATGTTTAGCTTGTCTGTTTAAAATAACAGAGAAAATAATAGGACAAACAGTGGAGTTCGGCAAACAACACAAACAACAGCAGACTCTTTTTTTACTCTCTCAGGTCAAATGTCAACTGTAAACTATGTGATGAAAACAAAAGGATGCCAGAAAGCCTCTTTTCCACAGACACCCAGAAACAGAATTTTCTCAAAGAAAGCTGCTAAAAATGCTATGTATTCCACCCAGATGAAAAAGTAGAAGAAAGAAGGTGACTGAAGAATTACCTTTTATGCCAATACTTCCTAAACCCATATGAAACACACCTGGATTTATGTTTCCTCCTTTCCCACTCCAAAGCTGGAAATCGTTTTCCCCACAAATTTCAATACACACTCCAAAATCAAGGTCTTCATTCAGCAATCATTCTTACAAATTATCCAAACAAAGGTACATGCTTACATCTAGGTCCAAAATAATGCCAAAACACAGGGTCTATTTAAAAAAACCCATGGTTTGCCTTGCTTTCAGTCTGCTAGTGTCCTCTAGCCTAAGCCTGAATCAGTGTGTAGTTCAAGCAAACACAGGCATTGGTTGATGAAGCACAGTGTCTAGAAATGTGTGGACAGATCTGAAGTTTAGCTCACTTAAGCAAGGAATTTCACTTCTATGCTTCTTTGTCCTGATCCATTCAATGGAAAAGGCTTACTGCCCTGTCCCATCCCAAAGATTTTATGAAGACTCGATTAAAGGCTGCAGAGCAGTTTTAGAATGGAAAGTTCTAGAACTAATGAACATGTAGTTATTGGGGAAAGCTGCCCCTATGACATCTTTTGAATAGATAACTTGAATAATAATGAATGTAAATTGCATTGTTGTCAAAGATACTTAAGGTTACACTTCACTGGGTCATTGGCAGATTTTATTTTCCATTAGGTGGCATAATCCCTATTGTTGAATTGATTGAAATGTATAATAAAATCTGTAAAAATGCTATATACCCTCCTAACAAAGAAGAGTAAGAGGCTTTTCAAATAGCCTCTAATCCCTCTTCCCCTGCTAAATGTCTAGTTGAGATTATATTTGATTAGACAAAAACACACACATACACACAACCTAAAAATACCTACCCTCGGTGGAGCTATTTTAGCCAACAAAGTAATTCCAGTTGCCTTATTTAAAAGTCTGAGTTTCACACTGGGGTTTTATAAGCATAGCTTTGCCTCAGTGACCTTCCATAATGCAACTTCTCTCTGTGGATGTTAGCAACATGAACTCAGTTTACATCCCGGGATCATGTTCAAGGGGCACAGTAATTAGATGGGACGCCATCAAATTTTCTAGGCTCTCAAACTGCATCATGACAGTGGTAGCAACTGTTTCCCTCAGTGGGCTAAGCATTGTCTCTATTAGTAGTTCCTACTCATTTCAGAGTGAGTTTGGCAGATGACTTTCCACTTTCACGTTTGTCCCATGTCCCAGATGCCTCCCTTTTTCTGAGTTATGATTATGGAATCCTTCAGGTAAGAAGACACTACATCCATCAATAACCACAACACAGATAATGGGAACATTTTACTGTGAGAGGAAATAACAGTTCCTGACACAGTGCAATGATGTCTGTAAAGGCATTTATTGCCCCTACATTTGATCTAGGGATTATCACATTATCGGCTTTTAACTCTTCCCTTGCCACATTATCTTCCCCCTCCCTTGCCTGTAAACTCTTTTCTTTCTCTGCATCTTCCCAAAGCTTTCTTACTTTGCTTACCCCAGAGGATCAAAGACACTACATCCTATTCTGCCAATCTCCTACTAGGAAATCAGGGCAAGAAGACAGATTTTATCAGATACATGTAAAAAAGGGAGGGACTTTAGGAAACCATTTTTTTTTTTGTTTGGTTAATGTGCTGTGTCAACAAGTCAATATTCACTTCAGTGTTTCATTTAATATATTTTTCAATCTACATATTGATATGTATGCAGATAACTATAGGTATATATTATATATATTCACACAACTGTGTTGTGTGAATAAGCCTACCTACAAATACACACAAACTATGGTTAATTTTAAATAGTTTGATGTCACCACTTGAACCTTTCTCTCTAGACAGAACACGGTCTTGGAAAAGGGCCTGCGAACAATGATATAAATTAAAGAGGAGGGGGAGAGTAAAATTAGAAAGATAGCTAAGGAAAAATCCAATTAGTGGTGAGAAGACTAACAGAATTGGAGAACAGAAATTATTTTTCCCTGTGCTTCAATTCCGAGGTCACATTCAAAACTCTCCAGAATGCTGATAGTCCTTTCACTCCACCTCAACACAAAATCCCCTCGCATTTGCTTAATCGAGGCTACATCATTAGGAGCTGCACTGTTAAGTCTGGCAGTGCAGATAAGAATCTTCCACTGAACACGGATTACCACACGCATGACCGGCAAATCTCCCTGCATGTTTTGCAGGCTCCTTTATTTCACTGGGAAGATTTTATATTAAGCACGTTTAAATCTGTGTCACTATGGTTATGTCATGAAGTAATATCATGCATGATTAGATAGAACACAGACAAAACAATTAAATATTTTTTAGAAGGCTCTCTTTCTCATTCAACCTCTTTTAGCTTTTAGAAATAAAACATCAGCAGTTAATAGCTCAGTTTAAGAAAATATGTCTTTTCAGATCTGCAGGCTGAAGCCAGCTAAATGGATTTGTCCTGTTTCACTGACTCTCTCCTTGTTTCGCTCCTCCCATTCTGACCCTTTAATAAAACTCATCCAGAAAACAGAGGAAAAAAAATATGTCTGAGTATTTCATAAAGTAAGTGAGCTCCTATTCTGAAAATGTGAGGTACTTGGGAAGTGGGTGGCAAGCAAACACATCATCAATTCCATCCCTTATGCACAGTATCCATATTCCCGGTCACATTTCAGTATCACTGTATGCTACAATTAAGAACATGTTGAACACTGTAGTCAAATAAAACAGCAGAAATGGTGAGTGCTGTTGTTAGCAGTACCCTGCTTTTAAATTCCATGTTACTGACACAGATTGAATACTGTGAAGCAGTTCAAATTATCTCCTACCCAAAGACACAAAATATCAAATTGAGGCTTAACCCAACAGGTAAATAGCTTTGCTCCTTTACAAAACCAGTTTGTCATTTCCATTTATTCATTTTTATGAAAAATATATAAAATGCTCATGCTCTAAAGGTATATCAACTTAAATAAAGTACACAGAAAAACGGGTTCTTAAGTTTTGGCAGGTAACTATCTTTCACACTGCAGCCAAATTGCTAAGTATTCATGGAAGAAATTTGCATGTTACCTTGAAAGAAAAAAAAAGTTTAGCATCAAACTAAATATTTTTAAAATATAAAATGAAAAAAAAAAACCCAAGCAAATGATCTTCTGCTGGATATGTAATTATTGGTTTCTATACCATATTGTTTGGTCATTGCTTTGCGTGCTTTCCTGTTATAGTGAGAAAGCCAGCATAAGGAAAGCAGGAGTAAAAAATCAGTGGTATTCATCTCTGTTTTGAAAAGTGAAATTTGGAAAGGAGACTAAAAAAAAACCACAAGACAATCCTGGCAATGTTATCTTATTAGTGGGCAAATGATGTGCTTGATAAATTTAATTGGCTGATAGAACTCTTAGTGCTATTACTGAGTGGTTACCAAATTGAAAACATTATGGGTAAACCTAAGGGAATCAGCAAATAATAGGAAAATATGAATATCAAAGAAAAAACAGCTTTTGTTTTATTCCAATTTACAACTGTAACAGCTTTGTAAACATCAGGATTCAGGAATCCTAAAAGACTTTTTAAATGCTTGTACCTTAAAAAGTGGATTTCATTACTGTATACCACGATTCCTTATTTTTTCAAATAAATTATAGTATTTAATTGTATACAGATACACTCAGGATTTTTTTCCAGACTGCTCAAACATAACAAACAATACTATTTTATGGCCATTTGAATTATTTATGTTTCCTAATGACAAAAACTCACCAGTTTTGATTTTGGTACTGAGGTGCTTGAGAAGTACACAGTAGTGTCATTACCATAATAACATCTGAAATTAAAACCTGTCTAAAACTCTACGGAAAGCTAACAACCAGTTCATTAACCATTCCTGTTAGTTTGTTTTCAATAATGCAAAAATGATTAGAAGTTTAATTTGCTAATCACCTGTGTTTTGACTGGCAGTGGATATATAATTCTCTGCAGAAGTCTAAACTAGCCCTTGCAGAAAATAAAATATGCTAAGGCTTTATCAAGTCTAATAATATGAATAAAAAAATCAATCATGCCTAGGTTAATCATTGATGGATCCACAATTAATTTCTCCTTAACTCTGTTTAATTTTAGAGGCAATGGTGATCATGAGTAAGAGAAATGGCTATCTGTCTTTGAGAAGTTTTAGTGCTTCACTTACCAATCATGTGGTTTGCAACATGAACTTGGATATCCCATTCATTGTAGAAAACCATCTGACATTTGATGCACTGGTAGGTCTTCTTCTAAAGAAACAAGGGTAGATAAAATTTACTGAAACATACAATTGGAATAATTTCATTATAACTCAAAATACCGAGTTCACAGTGGTCATTTAAAGCTCTCCAGCAGTGTTTTCATTAAGGTTTCACTATTAATATTAAAATATAACACTCTGCAGGTTCTGTACTACCTTTTATCTGAGTTTTCTGAAACGTTGTAGAGGTATTTTTTTGTCAGTTTTCTAACTCCATAGACAGATCAGTATTGCTAGAACACCAAGGAAAGCAAAATACAATGAGGATATGGGGGATGTGAGCCAAACAACACTGAAATCAATGCGAATCCTTCATTTTATACCAGTGGATTAGACCCACTACAGGGCAGGGGAGAAGCCCAGGAAAGAACACAGAAATAAGAAATCTGCTTCCCTCTCATTTTCTGTAGGGCTGCAAAATCTGCTCTGCACCACACATTTTAAATGGTCCATCAGGTTGCCATTTTTCAAGGAGGAAAAAATCCCACCTCGTCTGGACAAACAGTTATTGTATCAGGGCAGCTGCTTAATATCTATTGGCAACACTATACTAAAACTGGGAAGCCTGACTGGAAATTAGCCAGAGAGCAACTCTTCTGGCCACATTAGATTGGGCTTGAATTACTTAACAATCATGGTGTATACAGATCAAATTTCATTATAAACCAGGAAATGCATTACTCTGCTCTCTTCAGTGCACAGGACAAGTTTTTCATTTCTGTTTTGGTGTCTTTTAAAGAAGATCTGTTCCTTCACTTTTCTACAAGGTATACTACTTGTCCAAGACATTTCAACATCCTAAAAATGTGATTGTATTTTCTCACATTATTTTCTTAACCTCAATTGGTCAAAGAGTTGATATTGGAAAGCAATGTTTTAAAAGTAAAAACTAAGAGTTTATTCAAATTAAGATTTTGGTTTTTTTTCATCATAAGACTAAAAATCCGCAGTTATCCAGGCATCTAATGAGATAAGTCAGATTCATAAAATTATTCAGCTGCATAATTGTAGTATCAAGGACTCAAGTCCTAAGGTAACAGTCCTGGAGAGCTCAATTGTTGTTTTGAAGCTGCAATGAAGTCAAGGTAAGCCCTGAACTGCCACATCAAGGCAGTAACTCAAGAGACACAGATCTTTCTGTACAGCCACAGGCACACTGCCTACATCAGCAAAAAGAAGAAAAAAAACCAGCAAAACACATATTTTTTAAAGAATGTAAAGTCACAAGAAACTGGCACAGATGTATTAAATTGTAGATTTCACATATATTAGCTGAGGAAAAAGTAGGGTTCACTGGATAATGCACATCAATAATACAGCCTCTCTTGTATTATATTTTGAACATATATATTTAAAATATATATATATTTAACTTGTGAAGAGTTTTATACAGCTGGCATTATAACTTATATTTTTAAAAAGGTGTTTGGGTTTTTTTTTACCTGACTCTAAACAGTAATAAAGGTTTGCTGAATTTTTTATGAGCATCTAATTTAGATGCCCTGTCCCAGACAGATAAAGTGCCCATCTATTAAGTATCTTTCTACTTCGAGCCTGTAGGCAAAAATATAAAGACTTTTCAAACATATGTTCTTTTGTCTTACCAAGTTAACTGAAATATTAGTGACTAATCAAAGTAAACTCTGAAATTAAGTGTTCCTGTGGGCTCCTCTTCACAAATCTCCCATTGCTTCTCATACACAGAGGCTATTTTAATTTTCTGATGACAATAAAATGTGCCACATATTTTCTTGGTGGAAACAATCAAAAGTGTATTTTTCTGTTCTTCATTTAAATTAACTTCAATTTTCTGAAATGTAACCAATTTAAATGACTATGCAGACAACAAAAATCAATGGGCACCCAGAAAACAAATCTGCTTTGACTTAGTTTTACAGTTAAGATTTTTAAAGCGACCTGTTTTAAAATATACAACACTTTTTTGTTCTTCTGACAATACCGGGAACATTGGTAGAAAATCAGATTCAGTCTAAGGATTTCCTATCATATGTTGGTAAATTTAACCTTAGTGCACTACATCTAGATCTATCAAAGACCTCTAAATAATGACAGTCATGATCAACAATTTATTATGCTAAGCTCTTTACAAGATGCTTTTTGATGCTGACATACAGAACAACAATAAATAACAATCACTCTCCCTTTTTTTAAAACATTGTTTCCCTTTAGAACTAGTTAGAAAATATTTCTTACTCCCTGATGACTGCCACTATGTGTTGTTTATTAGCATACCGCTAGCATTATTCCTGATATGTGACTTTGTTGAAAAACAAAGAAACATAAATGTAATGGCTGGTCTTTTCTCTTGTTAGTAAAGCAATGCAGAGTGCATGTCAAGAATTGTTGGCAAAATTACGACTGATGTACATAAAGACAACACATACAAAGGTTGGGGTTTTTTTTGAAGTCTAATGCCAAAAAATAAAGTGATTTGACAACAGCAAAAAACTAATAATTTACTAGCACTTACTAGCCTCTTCAAAATGATCTGACATATTTGCAGAATCACACATGGAGGTTTTCTTTTTATCATGAAGGGAAGAATGTTCTTGTGACTGCTGCTTGATCAAGCACTAGTTCTTTTTTGTTTTCAAATATATTCTGAAATGTTGACATCAACTTTTATTAGCTCAACACACACTCATCTCAAAGTGTCTAAACTTGCGCATGGTTAAGTTTTTATTTTAAAAGCAAACTCAGTAAATTCCATTTACTCCTAGATTTTCAAAGTGATCAAACCCAGTCATTTTCACACCATGTTGAACAAAACCCACATACTTATTTCCATATGTTTTGCATTCTAAGGAAGTCCTTTTTCACTGCAAGTTACATATTAGTCTCACAAGCTTTGTCAGAACCACAGAACTTGTAAGTGTTCACAGGAGTTCCTGGGTCCTGCTGTGCTTCATGGCTGGTCCCAATTCTCTACTGAGGTGAGATCCAGGGGGAGACTCAGCCCCTCCTCACACTGTGTTCCCACAGTGTGAAACTTGGGAGAACAAGACAGAAATGAGCCCTTGGTACTGCAGCTCCATGCCCCTTGCCTGGATAGCCAGGAAAGAAGCCTTGTGTAACACTTGTTTCAGCACTTGTGTAACACACCACAGAAATAAAATTGGAGTGTGACTCAAGGAGGCATTTGAATTTCTCTTGAGTGTCTCCAGCCTTCTGTGATGCAAGATAGCTCTACAGAAAAAGAAGCACAGGGCTGTGACAGCCATCCTTGCCTTGACTTGCTGCAGTTGTTTGCAACGAGAAACTCTTGCTGAGCTCCCTTGCCCCTCTGACCAAGCTGCCAGCCTATGGAGGACTCAGCAGGACAGGCCCTGCTGCTCCAGCTCATAGCCCTGAGTACCTCAGCTCCACACAACAATGAAGGGTGGACAGCTGAGGGCACTTACACCCTAACCTGCCATGAGTGCATTTCCCAGAGGACACGTGAGCCTCCTGAAGGGACAGAATAATGACAATATTGTCATTCGTCCCTACAAACACAGAAACAAGCCAATACACACTTCCCGTAAGAGAGTACTCTCATGTCAGCAAAGATGGGCCACAGAAGACTCTTACCAATGCATTTCCATATGGATTCAGACAGGACCATTTTAGTAACCAGAGATGCCACAATGTGTTCTAAATTGTATTGTCTTGCATAATTCTCAGAGATTTGTTCCAGAGGCGAGACACACATGGGATTAAGAGAGTGGTTTAACTTTGTCCTTTTATTTATTATTATTATTATTATTATTATTATCACCTCATCTTTTAATAAAAACTCTTCAATAAACAAGCCCACAATCCTTTCCTGAACTCTCTCCTATCAAGAACCTAAGTGCCAATTTGTCTCCTACATGCTGAGTGTAAATCTGAGGCCCAAGTCATTGCTGGGGCCATTCAAAATCATTGTAGAAGAGTAACTGCTTGGACAAGGGTCTCACAAGAGCATCAGGTGACTGTTGCACTCCTGTTTGCTTACTTTTCTCTTTTCAGAACCAATTTGAAGCCTTCCAGTAAGAACCAAGGCTTCTCTGTGACTTCATTTAAAAGTTTTGGATTGGACCTTCAATCCATGCAGAGCATATGTATGTGTCTCTCTAACCTTTTGAATAATTAATGTCACCTAGACCTTTAATTATTACGTTCATCCTCACTTATCACTTTGGAGTTTTCCAAATTTCTTTTCCATAGGAGTGCCCAGAGTGTCCATGTCATGTCAAATGAGACTTTGCTGCTTTTATAAATGGCACAGGAATATGGGCTTTCAACTGGTACTTCAATTCTGTGCACAGAATTTTATTTTCTTTGTTTTTATAAACAAAGTAAACCAACTAATAACCACTCTACTAGAGGATTTACAGTTCTATTCAAAAGTGCTTCAAAAGTACGTAGAACATACTTCTGTGTAGACTTCTGTGCCCTGTGACTGTCTGAGGTATTGATACATTCTTTTTTTTCTATTCCCTAGCCTCATTATATTACTTGAAAATGAACTACTTATTAGCTCATGCTCCACCTCCTTGTCAAAATCATTCAGTATTTTATCACCTAACTATTTTTTTCTGACATTTCCCCAGTTTTGTACTATCAGGGAACTTCATCAGTTTACTACTTATTCTTTCTTCCAGATTACTGATATAACGCATAAGTTCAACAAAATTGGTGCAAATAATGATTCTTAAGGCTTTCCATTCTTTACACCCCTCCAAACTAACATGCTTTAATTCACAAGACTCCTATGCTTTCCATACCCAAGATAGTGTTTCTTTTCTTTTTTAATCAAACAAAGTATCTCTCCCTATGCTGTACTTATTCACCCAATAGATTAGTCTTTTGTGCTGTACTGTTTCAAAAGCTTTGCTAAAATCCTAGTAAATCATGTTTATAGGCTTCTTTGTCAGCAGTTGTGGCTGGTCTCTCAAAATACTCTTTATTGAAAATTTTAAGCATGATCCTTCCCTCTGTGAATCTTTGCCCTCTATCCTTCATTTAATCCAAACTTTCTAGGTGTTCTTCTATCATGTCTTTGATTAGCCTTCCTCTAATGTTCCTCACTGTTTAAATCAAGCTCGCAAACCAGTAATTTCATGCATAAGCCTTACATTCCCTGTTAAGTGTCTGCTTAGTAGCCTTTTCCCAGGCTGTTGATGCTTCATCTTAAAGATTGTAAATTTATCTGCTTAATGTTTCTTTTTATCTTCAGCTCCTTTCACTGAGAATTTTGGAATGGATATTTTTCTGTGTTTGTAAGCCATTTATTGTATGTTATATTCCATTATATTACCCCTAATCCATACTTCATTCTTCTCCATGGGGAGGACATGCCACAAGCTCCACAACGAAGCATTTTTTACCAGTACTGGTTTTCTTGATTACATATGCCATTTCTGGATCTCCTGTATCCATGCCCCTTTTAATTGAATACTTATTCCTTATACGAAATTACCAAAATCTCTCTTAGAGCTTCTAATGCCCTGCATTTTCAGTCCTAGCCTTGCAGGCATCCTTAGTTTGTTCTGTACTCCTTCCACACCTCTCTTCCATGCACTACCAAAAATGGTTTTGACGTGTACCTGCTACCATACCAATAAGCTCCTGTTTACATCTAGTTACATTATTTATCTTTGTCACACCAGTAAAAGGGACTTTCAAGGCTTTTCCCCCTCAGCTTTAGCACAGACTGAGTGTATGGATCAATGACACAGATGAGACAACCTGCTGTTGGCAAAAAAGAGTGATACCACACCTCCCACATTCTCTAATTCTTCTCTCCCATACCAGTCATTCACTTACTGTTCCCCTCATATAAATCCAGGGTGGAGTTAATTGTACCTGTTAAACCAACAGAACAGTAACCTGCCAAGAGAAGGTGAACAGCTTCCAACAAATCATACGAAAAAAACATGTCAAAACTTGCACACTAACTACAGCAACTTGCCAGTGCTAACTCCTAATCCTGCCAGTTGATTTTTTATATCATTATTTTACTAAGCATTAGCAGTGTGCTTGGGCCTGCATGAGCCACAAGAGCAACCACGGTCCTAGCTTTGTCCATTTAGCCATTTTTCATCATAGTTCAGATTAATTTTGACAGTACCTTAATTGAGGATTTATTTTCTATCTTCCTGGATGCTTATTTTGTCAACCTTAAGCTCTTAAAAAACTAAGCATATGTTAGCCAGTTTCACTGCATAGTTAGCTATTTATCTTGCTTATGGGGCACTGTCACTTTGCATTTTTTTTGAACTGACTAATTGCTAACTCTTCTAATTGCTCACACAACACCCTTTAATTAGTATTTCCTGATTGCTTTTGAAAACATGTTCATGGAGACTACATGAAGACTTTTCTGTTCTGTATTTGTTTACCAGGGCTTTAAGTATAACGGGTCTGAGAGTACATGCCTAGAGAAAGAATACAATCAATCCCATAAGGTAAGCAAAATGAAAAATGGAGAGAAACATTTTTTTTCTCATTTTTTTCATTATGGTTACTTATTGCATTCATACCCAAAATACATTGAGTTAGAAATACAAATGTTCATGCTAGCAGTCCTTCCTTCTCTACTCTGCTTGAATTCATTGTCTGCTGTGTTGTCTTTCACCTTTACATTCTGGATTCTGCATTTCCTCACATCTGTCTTCAACATATCTTAGTTACAAACCTTTCCTTCCCCTGGCTGACGAAGTGCATTAGCTTGCAATGTCCCACATCCCCACACAGAAAGAAACACATCTTGCCACATTTAAAAACTGCATCTCTTCCCTTTGGGCTCTCTAATCCTTTAACTCTCTCTAGGTCTTTCAAACTCAGTACTGAAGTGAGGTACTTGTCAGAAAAGTAACCCTAAAACCTGGCAGTACATGGCTGTATATTTATTTTCTCTCAATTACTTCATATCAGGTTTACAAAGTTTATGAAAACAAACAGCTTTAACTACTGTGAATTTGATTTGGGATCTAAAATAAAAAAAAACAACTTCTTTCTGTCTTTCTATCTGAGGTTCTGATCCTGGGTGAAACTGAGTCTCTGACCTCTGCACACCTATGTGCTGAGCAGTGCTCAGGAATTTGGGGCTGACTGTGTCAGCTACTGAACTTTCTGTCCGTGTCCCCACCTCTTTCTGTTTCCTTACATTGCATTTAAAACCAAAGGCAACTGCCAACCTGAGACCATCTGAAGCCATAGAGCTGCTAACCCATCAAGAGGCATCCTAACACTCAGCATCTGTGTCAGAGCCTCTGTGTGGCTGTGGACATTAAGGAGGAACTATGATCAACACTTCACTGAAATTCTGAAAATGACGTGGCATCAAAGCACAGGCAGCGGAGCTTGGCTTGGCAGGCCTGAGATGTGAAAAGCTGATATTCTGCAGAAGCTGATAGACTTTTTCCTTTTTAAAGTTGCTTTTTCTGCTTTGTTTTTAAAAAAAAGCATACTGAGACAGACTGTCATTCAATAAAGCCACTACTTTCTTCATCAACAATCAGCAACAGATGTAGCCCAATAAAATTAATAGTTTGCAAGTACGCACAAGAGAATACACTTGTCTCTTTTCTCCATCACAAATTTTGTAAAAGCTCTCTGGATTTTAACAGAAAGGCAAAATCAGGAGCTTTTTATATACCTTTTTTTTTTTTTAACTTAAACACTACAACAGCTTTTCTCCTACTCTATGGAAATTTAATGCTGATTAATTTCACTTTCTGAAGTGTGACTCAGGACCCTCCCCCTGCCCTTAATTGTCCACTTTCAACTCAACCTGAATTCTGCACTATTACTTACCAAGATAATTTAACCCTACAGAATAGAACTTGTGCTCAGAAATATGCAACATTAATATTAATGTACAAACAGAAATATATTACTCATACATAATATATAAGAAATTAATTTTCATTGAAGTATCAGGAGAAGGATTAAACCCCTTAGATCCTTCTCATGCAATTAGCTCTGCACTTCGGGAAGTCAATGGGACTTCACAAATGAAGGTTTCACATGATAACGCTGGCAAGACCGGGGTTTTACAAAGGCTTGCCTACACTCAAAATATGCCATAAACGGAGTCCTACAATCATACTGCTGTAATTTTAGTACTACCCGGTATGGATGCTCTTAGGCCACATCAATGTTAACAAATATACTGGTAGCATCTGAGCTGGCACACAGCTGCTGACATTGCAATGGTGCTTGACTGCATGCCCAGTTGAAAAACCTCTGGTGGGGCAGCACAGCTGCCCAGGGAAGTGGTGTACCAGCAAAATAAGCACTCTGCTCAGCCACTCTTCAACACTCTCCACAATGATTCATAAAAGAGTTTGGCAAAATAAACACCTGAAGAAAGTACCAAGGTCAGTGTTTACAGAGCCATAGTGCCGTCTACTCTCTTATACGGATCTGAATCATGGGTCATCTACCGCCACCACCTGTGTCTCCTAGAACGCTTCCATCAACGCTGTCTCTGCACAGTCCTAAACATCCACTGGTCCGATTATGTGACCAACACATCTGTTCTTGAACAAGCAGCAGTCACAAGTATTGAGGCCATGTTGCTGAGAACACAGCTGTGTTGGGCAGGGCACGTCTCAAGGATGAAGGACCACCGCCTCCCTAAGA
>NW_021939396.1:45755350-45856227 GCF_001715985.3 Manacus vitellinus | reverse complement strand
ATGAAAGAAGCACCAAGCAGCAGAACAGAATCAATTGCAAGTTGGCCACTGCCAGTGATGGTTGCAAGGTTATGTGTGCAGACAACCATGCTCCTAGAGGTTGGCACTAAACCTATTTCAGCCATCAGAAAAGAAACCTAGAAGAGGACTGTTGTGGCAATGGTAAAACAAATACAGAAGGAAATCTGGAAGCTTGGAGTCTCAGATCATTCTTTGTTAGTGAACCATCCCACTTCCTACTGGAATATGTAGAGAGGAAGAAGTGGCTTTCCAGGTATGAAAAGCCAGTAAGTGTACCTTTTTACACAGAAAGCTGAATCTGGGAATAGGCAAAAAACAGAGGAAGTCCATCAGGATAGCGAAACTGTGGAAGTATGGTCAAAGGGGATAAATACCTCCCTTTTCTCCTACCTCACACCTTGTTTTTGAGTACACAAGCAGCAAGAAACTTTTAAATGGCTATATTTCTAAATAGCTGTGTTTCTAAGTCACTTTTCAGAGGCATTTCACAGGCATTACAAATGATTCCTAGAAGTGCACATTGTTATTAGTAGGACTGTATTGAAATCAGGGAAGGCCCTGCCCTTTTATTCCCTGACTTACAAAGCCATATACTAGCAACAAAGGTTTAGCCACCAAAGAAGAACAGGGTAACAGGAACATACATCTGGCAGATGGGACTAAAGGATGGTGGAAACCACAGAAAGACAAAATGGTTGAGATTGATCTCTGGGGGTCCTCTGGTCCAGTCCTCTTGCTCAAGAAGGGGCACCTAGAGCCAGACCATGTCCAGATGACTTCAGCGTATCTCCAAGGATACACAACCTCTCTGGGTAACCTGTGCCAGGGCTCAGTCACCCTCACTGTAAGAGTGTTTCCCAATGTTCAGAGAGAACCTCCTGTGTGTCCATTTGTGCCCACTCCCTCTTGTCCTGAAATGTCACATGGTGAAGGTGGATGTTAGCAGGAGACACATCTCTGCTGTCATACTCAGCAGAATACATTGTCTATAATACTACAGGTCATATTTTATACAATAATTTTTAATACAATGCAGGAGATGGTATAAATGAAAGATGGGTTTGGTAGGAAAAAAAAAGCACCTCAGAGTTTTGAACAATCAGGCACAAGATCAACTACCAGCCATCACAGAGCTATGGGAGGTCAAAGAAGAGTACTCTTTAACAAGATACTACGTGTCACGTGGTTTGTTTATGTTCATTTTGTACAAGTTCCTGAAACAAGCAGTTCTCAGGTTACATATCCATTTTAAATTAATGGTTAGCCATTTTATTTCCCTGATGACAGAGTAACAAATTGGGGTGTTACCTTTGTTGTAGGAGACAAAGTAATACACATATTACATATAACAATTTTATTGAGCAGTGATAAAAAACAATTCTCATTTACAGTCACTAAAGAAGCTGGCCTGTGGGTATCACAAAGAACAGAACATAGTTTCTTATAGCTTCATTTCTTTTGATTGCTTGACTTCTGCATAAAAAGCAGGTATGAACTTCAGCTAAACCCATCTTCCTGGTTTGGATCTCTTAAAGGCCTCTTTCTTATTTGTATTCTATCACCTGCCGTGTCACTCCTCTTCCCAGATATTGTAAAAACTTCATAGGCTTTGAGATTACTATTCATCTATGAAGTTTTCCTTGAAATTGGCCAAGAGTAGTCCAAAAATAAGAGCAGGAAGTGAGAGAACTCCCTAGAGGTATGCAAACTAGCAGACAAAAAGAGATATGCCATGATTTTCCATGCCTTGTTCCTAAAGATGACCAGGCTAGAAAATCTGGTGAAATTTTTTCTTTTTTCTACCCAATTCTGAGGTCAGAATGCAAACACTCATCACTGTTCTGATCTTCCTTTGGGGCTGTGTAGAACTTTTAGCATGTTACACTGGTCAGTTGGCCAGCAGATACAAGTACAGGGAAAGCCCTATGAGGACAGTGGGCTGCACAGCTGACCTGTTGGGTATACATCTCTGGATATTTTGTCTCATAAAGCTTTGTTAAATTTCCATTTGCCCTCTCTAGCAATGCTTAAAGCCTTCATCCACATTCCTATGTCCTTCTCCAGTTCTGTGTTTCTTCAAGCAGGCATTCCCCTGCTCATTGCATTATTTCATGGAAATTTTGGTTTGGTGCTCTTGAAAACTTTGGAGAACGTGTTACCCTTTCATCCTCTCATGCAAAGTTTTCCACAGGTGTGAAGAAGCCAGCTCTCCCAATTCCCCATCTGAAGCCTCTGACAAACAACAAGACAGACACACAGCATTAGATTTTAATGATCAGTGGACAGGTAGCTAAGAAAACTCACTACAATCATCCCTCTTGCTTCTGTTCAGCAGCTCCCAGCCAACACATGGCTTCCTTTCACACACTGAATTCATGGGGTGTGTGAGGTGGGAAGTTTGATGCTTAATTTTAGCAGGATTTATAGCAACAGGATAATAAATAATACCATCCTTGTTAAATTCAGAGAGGATTCTGATAGCTCACTCCTGAAAGTATAAAGACAAAGAGAAGACAAATGCTTAAGGCCTGGATCTTGTCAGCCATGTCATAGCAGTGGCACTACTAGAAATTAAAGCATAGTGCAAAGTGGAGGTAGCCTAATGTGACAAGAAAAATAAGTTGGCGCTTTCTAAAAATATATACGGTCATATTTTAAATAATACTTTCCTGAAAGCAGTGTTAAAATGATGCAAGAAGATAAAAAATGGTATTTTTAGTGAACTCATTCTTAAACTCCAGAAGCAGAAAATATGTTTGTCACAGATTAGTTCCACAAACTATTTCAAAGCCAAATCTTTGTGCCAGCAACAAACCTTCTTTACCTCTTTCTGTCCCTGGATCCAAAATGCAGCATTAAAATCACTTGTTCTGGGCCTGGATTCACTGACAGGAAACCCAAGGCACTACTTATGTTTACATTACAAGTTTATGTGCTTATTCATAAAAATCCTGTAGTCAGAACGATCAGCTTGGATTGCTGATGAGGAGGATTATTTTAATTTCTTTATGTATTTCAATTAAATGCATGAGTATTGATTTCAGTGCATTTTTTCAGTTAAAAGCACAGTGATTTATATTGCTAAAATGCTATTGCTTGCCCTGCCAAAAGCATGCATCTGGGAACATTTCTGGGTTGCTCACAGTCTTTTCTCTCTTCTTTTTGCCTCTGACTGCCAGTGCATGCTGCTGAAATAAACCAGCTACTTCAAAAGGCAGTTCCTGTTTTCTGTCCTTGTGAGTCTGGTAGTGTTTTGGGAAAGGGGGAACAACAGTAGGAGAGAAAAAAATAGATTCAGGGCTCATGAATAAATAAAGAAAAAAATGTAATGATAAAACAGTACACCTACCTGAGCTCCATTCTTTCTCCCAGGGTGATACCATTTTCTGGATTCGTCTGACGTTGTAGAATTTGAGTTTCAAGGAGCCATAAGCTCTCCACAGCATTTGAATTTTGTGACCCCATCTCCACAAGCTCATTGTCAGCCTGCACTTTCACGGCTCCCTCCAGAACGGTGCTGTGATGTGCCTGGTGTCCCCTGCTGTGACATGCTCATCCTGGCATACAGCTCTGCACAACCACAACAGGACAGAAGAGCAGCCCCAGATTCACTTATTCGGTTCTCCAGCTGGTGTGACAGTTGCTAGCTCTCTCCTTTGTCCAGCACTTCTGATACTCTCTGCTATAGTGAGTTTCTGCAAGTTTTTTGCCACACCTAAATAAGTGTATTTGTTCCTGCAATAATTTGGCCGTGTGCTCACACTACTCCTTCTTTCCTCAGGACTAGAAAACCCAGAGCATTCTTGTATTATTAATGAAGGACTGTTTGCATTGCCACAGGTAATACAGTATTTACATGAGCTTCACATTCATGGTATAAAGTGACACATAACTAAAGCAATTACGCTTCTACTGTTACCAACAGAACCCCAAACTGAGTACAGTTGCACATGTGGATACACCTAGCATAATTTAGGTTTTACCAGTAAACCACTGGTGTAAGCTGGAGTCCATTCCCTCCTCCCCTGCTGGCTAAGAAATGAACAGTATAACTTACTGTACAGTTACACTGGTGTGGTTCTGCAAGCACAGAAGTCTCGAAGACTAAGAAGTGAGGGCACACCCTCTGCTAGATCCGGAATTATCTCATTAGGTGCATAACAGCATATTAAGGAGGAACAAGAGAAGCAAGGACACATACTTTTTCTTGAACACTGATTTTCATCTTCCAAGTGCTTTACAAAAAAATGTGTCACAATGAAATATGGAAACACACTTTTCAGGAATTATCTATCTTATATTCTGAATAAGGAAAATGAAGCAGAGATGTTCAAGTAGATTTGGCCAAATCACCAAAGCAAATGCATGACAGAGAAAAGTCTTGTTCCCAGTTCACTAGCATATCAGACCTTGTTCTCTGCTTTCAGACATTAACTATCACTAAGAAGGTTATCAACCTAGTCTAAAAGTGTGCTTGAAATGATTCAGCAGTGTGATAGGCTTAATGAGTTCTGACCTGCTCCTCGAGTTGTTGTAACTGATGATAAGCACTGCTCATCATTTCCAATCCCAACCAAAAGGTAACTTTCACTGAAGATGATTCAGGTCAGCATCTTCCACTTAGCAAGTAGCGTGAACTCAGCAGGTGATAGCTCAGCTGATGACATTACACCACGTTAAGGTAATTGTACCCTATGACCTTACTGAGTACAGACTAAAAGGGGAAGTTTTCTAGTTCAACCATGAGAATACTTGGGAAAGAAGCTAGAAGTGATACTTTCAGTGTTATCTTTTATCCTAAAAAGATATTTTCTAGTATTTTCACAATTGTAATCTATTATTGAGTTACAAAGAGTATTCAGCACTATTAATGGTCTGACAACTCACCTCTGTATTTTTCTTGCCTTAGGAATGAAATGTTCTTTATACACAGGTTGAAATCTCAAACCACGTGGCTCTCTAATGCAAATGAAACTCTTGCTCCTTAATAGTATGATTTTTTTTGTTGTTGAAAATTTCTCAAAAATCATATGTTTAAGTAGCTATCTTCAAAATCCCATTCAGGTCAAGAAACATCCTTCCAGTGGAGTAGCAAAGCCAGTGACTAATAACAAATTTTAGTAATCCAATTTGTTTTTACTGTTTGTGCTATATGCTTATGTTTTCATTTCCCTCAGCCTGGACATCCAAACTATAGCGTTAAACATTTGCATATTACTATTTTCAATTTATATTGCCGTTGCTACAATGCTTGTATCACTACGATCTGAAACCAGTAATATCTGCTTGAAAAAGAAATTATCTTTCAGGATTTTACAAACATGTACTTATGGTTTCCAGAAGTACCAATACTCTATCAAGAACTTGATAGCTTTGTGCTTCCCATGAGAAAAGAATCTGAAAGTCTACATTACTATGTGGAGACCAGAACCACAGAGAGAGAAAATTCAGTTTACATCCTCAAAATAGGGGCAGGGGGCAAAAAACGATTTGAAGGAGGCAAATGTTACTCATAAATCTTGCTGTAGTTTAAAAAGCTTTTTCATCTTAAATACACTTTTAAGAGAAAAATCAAAAGGAGTAGGAAGAGGAATGTGATGCCAATCAGAAGAAGAACTAAGAACTCTGATTATACACGATCCAAGTACAGGAACATTCACTGATGAAACTGAAAGTGATCACTGAAGGTGGTCTTATATCCTTACACCACAAAGGACCTCCAAATCTCTTTTTGTCCAGTTTACAAGCAAGAGAAAGACAAGTTGGTAATATCTTAGCATGGCAACTGTCTTAACACACAATTCTGATTGCGCTTGAGGTAGCACAAATTGGCTTTCCAACATGACTGGGAAGAGGGATTTCATGTAGTCACTCCGTGCAAGATGACAGTAACAGAAACCAGGATGACTATGAATGTATCAGAAACATACAGCTGGTAATCCCTGTGGTTCCCATTTAGCAACAGTGGGATCATCAATGGCCTGAACCACAGCTAATGGGAACCACTCTTTTCCCTCTTCTTTAGAAATAAGGTTTGCCTTAGACCTCAGGTTCTCAGTCGAACAACCTTCCATGAATTCCACACCACATCCCATTACCCAGGTGTCCCCCTCCACCACCCAATGTGCAAACTGTAGATGAAGAAGTCATGAGACCATAGGCCCTTCCCTGGCAGGTGCATCGTGCCTGCTTCTTCATCCTCACCTCTCAGCTCCAATTCCCTCTTAGTGGCACTCCAAGCTCTGTGTTCCCAGCCTATCTTCCCTAGCTCCACAAATACTTACCTCTTGGCCCACATATCCTTAAGCATCCTTCCTCTTCCCTCTCTGACTCTTTCTGCCCTCCAATTTGCACAACACTGTTGGACGACATGCTGAGAGATTTCTTTCCCAACAGATGGGCTCACAAACAGGGAGTGAAGAAGGTGATGGAAGAGCAGCAGCTCCCTAGCCATAGGGTATCCATACACATTCACAGCAACGGGTTGCACCATGCCTATATCATTATGGGCTAAAAGCCTTCTTGAAACAAAAGCTATTATTTCTTATAATTTGTTTCTGTTGTGTTTTTAGGCTCCCTGAACAATAAAGGGTCAATATGCAAGATACCATGCCTAAAATATTAATTCTAAGTCATCTAATGATAACATTTCTGAAGATAAAACAGATTCCCTTCCCTCAGTATATGACCACCCTACGTCCCCATATACAGGTGTTTTCACTTGGTCACTGGTGATTGAGAAAGCAGATTACATCTTTCAAGAGGTTGATATTTACTTTCTAATTTACACTGCATAAATGGGATTTCAATCATCAGCCACTAGGTGTTTTAGTGACATAAAAATATTGTTCATCAGGAATGGAAAGAAAAACAACAAGGAATTGCATCCAAAGGATTGATTTACCTTAGGCTAGCATTGCACTTCTACTTAATCAAAATATGCTATAAGAGGGGAAAATAAATGTCTACAACACAATTAAGAAAAATAACCTCAATTTGTTGCTCACAAATATTTTTTAAAAAATCTACCCCTTATGCCAGCATTTTGGCTCACTGTGTCTACTCCTCTGTCATTAATGCTCTCTGCCGTAAGCACAACTCCTAGCTGGGGATTCCAACGCGTATGGGAGCTAGGATAAGATTCCAGATCTCAGTTGTGCTGGCATGAAGATAGGTCTCCTCAGTGATAGAGAAGACAATATCCTAGGGAGACTGGAATTAGTCCTATTCCACACAATTCAATCCAAGATGTAAGGCATATCAAGAAGCAAGTAATTACTAGCTAATGGCTGTGGATGGAAATGTAACATGGATCAGCAGCCTAAGCATTTCATGACAAGTGACAAGACAGCTTGAGAAAAGGGGGATTTTTTCCAAAAGGATGAAAAGTGTCAAGAGCAAAGAAAAAAGGGTTACCTCTTCGGTTTGGGAGGGGCTGATTCTAGGCATTGGAGATACTTGTGGTGTTTTCAGCTGTGTACTGTTGCTGTCTGGAACAAGCTCTCTGTGGATTGACTGAATATGGTTTTGGAGTTCACTTTCTGATTCAAACTTAACATTGCAACTAGAACATCGAGTCTTCAGTCCCCCTGCCTTGCTTTTGTTCTCAATGGAACTCAAGTTCTCACTTTGGCCCATGCCTTGTCTGTTACTGCTTGAAGGGATGTTGACACTTGGACTACCACTTTTACTGAGATTAACACAGCTAGCACACAGACCATATGGCAGACCGTTGATGTCAAGTTTCACTAAATCCTGTTTTGAGCGGAATTCCTTCAGGCAAGACGCACACTTGTACAGTTTCTGGAGATGCTGTGTGCGTCCTGTAGACTGCACGGCAGAACCATTTCCAGTCTTCTGCATATGGAACGTGCCATGGATTTTCAGTTCCAGCGTGGAGGTCACTGTCTGCATGCACACCACACAGCGGAACCCTGTCAAGGAGTTCCTCAGGTCAGGGTGCATTTGACAATGCTCTAAAAATTCCTCCTCGCTCTGGAGGGGCATCTTGCAAATCCTGCAGTTTCCAGTGTCCAGGCTCTTACTATGTGTGACCTTATGTTCAGTAAGAGTCAGAAGAGACGGAAACCGCTCGCCACAGATTGGGCACATATAGTGTTTCACTGGTCCCAAGTGTGTCTGCATGTGTTCTCGGAGCCCATTTTCAGAAAAGAATGTTCGAGAACACACATTACACTTGTAATTCCCTTTAATGAGTTCAGCCTTTTTCTTCACTATGGCACTTTCTCCAGGTCGAATGTTGTGGTCTCGAAGCTGGTGGTTTTGCAAGAGAGTCTCCATTGTGTAAGCTGCTCCGCAAATGTCACAGCCATACATAGGCTCAGATGTGTCCACATCTTCTTCACTGCCATCGTGGCTGTTATGGGACTCCTGGCTATTTGTCAACAAGGTCTGGAGTTCCACTTCCTCTTTCTGAACTTGCTCAGATGCCCCATTGGTTCCACAGTTTGGAGTTTTTGTTTCAAAAACACAATGCTTTTCCCTTAAGTGCTTTTCCAGCAAGATGATAGCATGGAAAGCTTTGCTGCAGAACTTGCAGTTGTACTTCTTGCTGTGCGTAGTGATGTGACACTGCAGCTCCACTTCTGTACCAAACGACTCACCACAGAAGATGCACTTGTGTACTTTGCCTTGGTTCTCCAGGTGGTTATGTTTCACATGAAGCTGTAGGTCAGTCTCATTGCGGAAATCCCAGTTGCAAGATGTACATCTGTATACTTTCTTTTCATTACTGTGCTTCACAGCCAAGTGTAGCTGAATGGAGACCTTGGAGTCAAAAACCTCTTGGCACAAGGTGCAGCGGAAGAACACGAATGTATGCATGTCCAGTAGGTGCTTCTGCAAGTCATCCACAGAAGTGAACTGCTTGTCACAGCTTTCACAGATGTAGTAGGTTGAGGTGATCATGAAATGAATGGTAACATGCTTCAGCAGAGACTCCTGATTTGGAAATTCCTTGTTGCACTGAGGGCAGGTCAGTTTTGGCAGGACAGTGTCAAGATGTGTTTTCAAATGAGTCTGAAAACCGTCCAAGGAAGTATACTTAGCACCACACTGATTACAAATATATTCCCCTGCAGGACGAGGAGGAGCACCTCCGACTGCCTGCATCATCTTTAAAGAGGTCTGCTCAATGGTTACAGGAGATAATGGACTCATGGCTCTGGACTTTTTTCCATTGTGGATGTAATTCAGCGCCAAAGGAATGTTCTTATGGTTCTCCTTGATATGCTTGTTCAGTTTAAGAACACTATTAAATATTGGAGAATTTGTACAATAAGAACAAGAATACACTTCCACCACTGGATCTTTTGGGGTTCCAAGCACAGGGGAACCAAAACGGGAACTGCTAAGATCACAATGGACTTGTCTAATATGCTCTTCCAGAGAAGAATCTGTAAGAAATCCCATGTAGCAATGGGGACAAAAGAACGCATTACTGTCCTTAGCAGCAGGGTTGGCAAATCCATGAGAACAGCGGATATGTTCCTGAAGAGTGTTGAGGTCATTGAACACTTCAGAGCAGAAGTTGCACTGGTACACCATGGCAGGCATGGTAGAAACAATCAGTGCTGGGTCTGGAGCTTCATGGACTTGCTTAAGATGTTCATTCAGATTATAGAGAGATGGCAATACCTCCAAACAGTACTGACAGATATGGGCTTGTTCGGGTTTATCTAAATGCATAGTTTTCAGGTGTATCTGCAAAACTGCAAGGCTGGAAAATAACTGTTTGTTGCAATAAATGCAGCTATAAGTAACCTTTGCTTGTTTACTCGAAGGACCAGTGATATCTGGCACTTGCTGAGCTGCCCGCTTCCTTCCACGCCCTTTTGGTATAGGAGGAGCCGTTTCCACCATTGTTGAACTATCCACTGAGAGATTCGAATCTGGAGTAGTGCTAGATACTGAGGTGTACCCCACAGTTACCAAAGATGGGCTGTTGCTGTGGTTGCACGACTCTGGTTGCTGGTGACTGTCCATGTGGCTGTACAGCTCCTCCACAGTATGAAAGTTCTCAGAGCAAATGCTGCATGAATTCTTCTTCTCACCATTATGAACCTGCTCCATGTGATTTACCAGGGACGTTTCCTCTACAAAGAGTTCATGACAGTAAACACACTGAAGAGCAGATCGATCTTCATTAGGGGAACACTCAGGGTGACATTCTGCAATGTGCTTCTGAAGATCTTCAGGAAAATCAAAGCCTTCTTCACATTGACTGCATTTCTGAGTGTCTTTCATTTTCCAGTCCTCCATCCGGGAAGCGGACTGAGAGCCATCTTTGTTCCTCTCGTGAACCTGCATGTGTCCATGCAGTGAACTAGATGACAGGAATCCACGTCTACAAATGGCACACTTATATGGCTTGTTGGACGTATGAGTCTTTAAGTGAATTTTGAGATGATCACTCCTTGAGAACGCTGCATCACACTCACTGCAGTGATATTTTTTGTCTCCCGTATGAAGCTTTATGTGGCGGTCCCTGCTCCGTTTGTGTTTGAAGAGACGACTGCAGTATGTGCACTTGAAAGGGAGCTTGTCACTGTGACTTTGCTCGTGGTGTTTTAAGTAGCTGAGGCGGCTGAACGATTTGTCACAGAACTGGCATGGATAGGGCAACCCTGGGCCTCCTTCCTCTTCACCAAAATCACAGCCTTCTCCATGGCTCGGGGAAGTCTGATCCTTGCTGGAAGGCGACGATGCTGGCCATGAGCAAGAGGGATCATCCTCAACATCCACTCCGTCTGAAATGAGAAAGAAACACACCCACAAGCTTAATCCCAACAGTTCAAAGGAGAAAATGCATATGAATAACACAGGTCTGCTAGTCCTAAATAGCTAAAACATATTAAACTCAGACTAGGATATTTGCTACAATGCTATCCAACAGTTTCAAGACTACATTTATTTTTATCATACTGTAAAACATTAAAAGTTATTAAATAGTTCTATGCCTATATTAACTTTTTATTGCTTTTTTTATCATTCTTTCAGAATTACAGGATATGTATTATACATTGACAATTTTATTAAAATGCAGATTTTAATATATTTAATGTTTCTTTTGTATCCATTGCAAAATTATTTGCATATTATGTGAGCATCTGAAGAGTCAAAGGAAAGGAGAAATATTACAGGAATTATTTAAAATTAATATAGTCAACTCACATGCCTAATATTTAATGAAAAGATTCCCCGTTTGCCACACGTTTGTGGGATTTTTTTCCCCTTGAAGTTGATTCTGAACACAGAAATCTTTTAAAGGCTGTTTCTGAGAGAGACTTAGGTGTTATTCTAAACAATAATAGGAAAAATTACAGGGGAGGAACAGGACAACAATATAAACAGTGATGTTTTCCTCTAATAAGTGCAACCAGATTTCTCCAATAATGACACAATTCAGTTACTGAGAGCTGGCAGCTGGATCATTAAATGTTCAAAACAAACTAACAAACTAACAGCCAGGATCAAGGAAAATAAGAAAGTGTCACAAGGGTCAGTTGTGAACTGCATTTTTCTTTCCTTTTTAAGTTCAAGAGGTTGCCCACCATTTCTTCCTTTTTGCAAAGGCCTCAGCCAACTGAACTTCCTCAGTCCAGCAGAACCTGTACTGTGAAGTGATCACAGACAAAGCAACTTGTAAAAAACTGGAAACAGGAAAAATGATAAATGTTTATGGTAAAAGCTGAAAGATTTATGAGTTACAAGGAAAAGACAAAACAGAAATGCTAGCCAGATAATAAACTGACTAGCTATCTCTGGTATTACCTCATCTCTACACAGGGCAAGTTGTAACTATTTTTTTCAACAGATGTGCTGTATAGCTTTTGCATCTTCTGTTTTAAATGCAGATTACAATACTGCAATGATCCTACTTATCTTAACCTAAAACTTCTTTAAAAATATTAAAAGAATGCTTGAAAGACCACATCAAATTATTCTATTCCTTTCCAGGGGCAATGCTTGGATTTTCTTTTTTCCCTTTTAAAAATAAAACCGCCTACAGTAAGACTTCAGAAAAAGACAGGATAAACCCCTTGAAAAATATCTTTCTTAAGGTATTCTTGCAAAGCAGTAAGTTTCTTAACATCTTCAGCCTTCTCTCAAGAAATTTACTACAACAACACAAAAGTTAGAGCTGGCCTATATTATACAAACAAATTCCAAGCCTGCTTACTTTAAGGTAAAGAGATTTTACTAGATTATCAACCTCTTGCTTATCCACAGGAAACAGATGAGGATTCATTCCTTTCCTGCATCTAGAAACTGATGACAACGCCATCTCACTATCAATGCCAGATGGCAACCATCTAACTCTGAAAAAACAACCAAACAGCATTGCTGGATGCCTGCCCATTGACACAATGCTTTTCAGGATAAGTTGGAAATTGCATGAGTTTTTATCCTCTTGTTTACATCTTGGAGAAGAGGGTTTCACAAATATTACACACTTTTCCCACACAGACACGATATGGATCTGTAATTACCTGCATACAAATCTGCATTAATTGTATATACTTAAATAACAAAATCAAACTCTGGCCTGAGTGCTATGTTTTTGAACTGAAAACAAAGCTGTTTGGTTTTTTTTAAGATAAAAATTGAAAAATAAAAATCCTCCCTTCCAGTAAAAGTACTGTCATCTGCTAAAATGCTTCCCAATGTACTGAAGCAAAGTTCCAAATAAAATCAATCAGGTGAGTTTTTAAGTTGATACATTAATGACTGCAACATTCATAGGAGACTTTTAATGTAAATCTGTGTACTGCCTTTTCAAATTGCCAGGTTTGAATCTAAAACTCGAAATTATCAAAACAGTGGAACAAGCATTTGCAAAAAAATATGTAAACGTTTCCTACAGTTTTAAATTTTATTTTAAATGCATCTTTCCAGCTAGGTCTTTTAAATTGGGAAAATCTTTTGTCCTTTAAAAATCCAATATATTTCTGACATACGACCACTGCTGGCAGATAAACACGAATTTATGTCAAGCAACTGAGTGAAGAAAAATAGCCTGTGACCGCCTAGGCAACATATTTTGTAACCAAATTTAGTATTAAAATGTATATCCTATGGAGAAATGATATATTATTCTATAAAGCTTTAGAGGAATATATAGGAAGTGTTATAAATACTGCCCCATCACTGATATAGTAGTAAATCACTTCCTTTTTGTGGAAGTTTTACCTATTATACAACTATTCCTCCTGGGTCGTGGATCTCAGCAGACTGTTGGGCTGGCAGCAGGGTCAGGATCAAGCATGGAGTGTGACCATGGCATAAAACCCTTTCCCCCACTCAATTCTCCTTGTTTGCTTGGGGATCTCTTCTCAGCTTTTATACAAGGGTAAGGAAAGCAGAGGGGGAATAGTGACACTATAGCACAGAGATGGCTCTTACTTTCCAACTGGCAAATATAAATGTGTGTCACTTTGTCACTGCGTTTTTTAATCTGAGCCCATAATAATTCTACAGAGCAATTCTGTTTGTGCAAAAAGGAGAAGAGCAAACCACTTACAAGTCTGACTTCTGTTCCTTCAACTTGAGATGTGAAAATCTTTCAATCTCTCAGAGCTACAGTAGAACCAGCAAGGCAGGGGGAATTCCACACAGCGGAAGACAACAGGATTTTCCTGAGTATGAGCCAACAATGCAGCCAATATGCTTTCCCGGCTCTCCCTCCAAGCCCGGCATGGCGGAGCTGGGGGAGAGTTGGTGTGGAAGGGGCCCTGGTGGCCGGCCACTGCGCTCCGGAAGGAGGGCCCCTGGGCTGTGCTCACACAGAGGGTTTCAAAGCTGAGCCTGTCAGCTCTCAGTGACCCACAGAAGGACTTTTGAAACTGTCCTTTTGCAACAAGGGAAATGTTTTGCTGCAGTGACTTTTGCTGTGCAGACTCCAGCCTGAACACTGGGAACATTGTGTGCAGTGGACTAACATGCCAGGTGAGCTCAGGGGCTCTCTAGGAATGCATCTGGAGACAGCAACCAAGAAGGAAACTGGACTAAGGGTAACTCGTGCTACAGCAGGACATGAGGGATGGCAATGTCTGTCCTGTCATCTCCCCACCCTTTCCCACAATGATGCTGTCCCATAAAACTAAGGTGCAACTATTAAGAGCATCTCTCTCAAAATGTCAGTGAAGTGCAACTTCATGTGCAAGCATAAGGTGAGTAGACCTGGGCCCTCAAAGCTGTGGCAGAGGAGCTGAACAGAAGGACCCTGCAGCAAACCAGAGGCTCGGAATGCAGACTCCATTCCTACTTTCCCAGGGGAGCTTACCACAGAGCCAGCTCTGTGTTGGAGGTAAAGTTTGACCTGCTGTCAGGGTAAAGGGCTTCAAACCCCTTTTTACCTATCACTCTCACAGAAAATACAGTTTGCTGCTACTCTGCACACAGCTGCCTGTATATAAATCTGCAGACACCTACATACTGAGCTATAAGTCAACATTACAAATACTGATCTTTAATGTTATAACAAGCTGTTTTAAAATACTCTGGACCAAATTCAGATGCACACATACAAGTCCCCAGGAGTGGTACATATCTATGTGAGGGTAGAATAGGGCTCCAGGTATTTGACAGAGTGTTTATGGAGTTTTAAAATATATTTTCTCTATTGACCTTTTTTTTTTTCCTTCAGCACTCACTAAGTGCTACTTACTGTAAATGCCTTTTTTGTGTTATGGCAAGTATTCTGAGTTTCAATGTGATGCACTTAACATGTCCATGTAAATTTTTAATTTTTGGAACCAGTCACTTCACACTCGCTGACTCTAAGAAAGCTCTAGCACTCACAACCCAAAAACTTTCCAGAAAATCAGCTACAAGGCCTAAAAGTCTATTTAAAGATGCAAATGTGTGTGAATAGTTAGTGCAGATGTTTTTCTACACCAACTGTACTTGCTGAGTTTCACCATTTCCATAAAGCACATTAAAACAAGTGTGTGAACACTCTGAGATGAAAGTACCAAGCACTCCTGAGACTTCCAGTGGAAAGTAGAGCTGCCTGACTTTTCTCCAAGCAGACAGGAATGCCCATGATTCAGCAGCCTGAGTAAATAAAAGAGGTCCTTATTTCCTAATTTTGCTGGCTGGCCACACTGCAGCAGTCTCTGTGCTGCTGCCAAAGGGGATGCAAAACTGGAACTACACCCAGCAGCTGAAGGACTGTCTTTGTTAGCCAGCCAGCCCTTCCTGACCATCTTCTGGCAACAAAACTACCGTATCCTGCAAGGAAGACCTCCATCTCAAGCTTGATAATTCTCTAGTCTGTCTAATAGGACAAAACAACAAATTTTGCCTGGTCTGTGTCAGAGGAGGACAGCTGGAAACTCAGTTAGTAGCAGAGTAACACCTGTTCGGTCGTATTGATGGGGGAAAGTGCTCACTAACAGAAAAGTGAAGCAATACCAGAAGGAGTTATCCCACAAAAGCGGGGGATGGAGGAAACATCAGAGCACAAAAGCACCTCTGTGGAGTTAGCAGCCAGCTACTCATGTGCCAACTCCAGTAGACGTGAGGTCTTAAAAGTGATCTTATCCCTAGTACTGCTGACTGAATTAACAGAACCGCTTCAGAAAGACGTTACTGAGTCACCAGGAAGGTCTATGACATACACATGCTTTAGCTGGAGTACGCTTCAGGGTACTTGCTTTACCATGGCTTATTTTTCTGTATGACTTAAATATGTTTTTGCTTCCACTAGACAAATGGCCACATTCCTAAAGTAAATGTCAGCTAACCTTTGTGTGCCATAATACATAGGGTTCCTCTGACAGAACAGAGTTTACAAATAAGAACAAATTAATATTTTCAATATCCTGTAAGCAGCAGTTTCCCATTTTCCCCATTCTGCTGCTCAAGTAACTGGGGCACAGACAAACTGGAGCACTTTGCCTCAGGTTACAAATGTAATCTGTGCAAAGGAGGAAACAGAACTTGCATCTCTCTGGTCTGAGCCATTCCTGCAAGAAAAATTCTCTATCCCCCTGAAACACAGTGCTGGCAAAATGCCTAAGCTGCTGGACTCGAGTAAAGAGAAAGCCCAGCAGTTTAGCTGGACAGACACCCCCAGCTCCGGGTCCTGCTGATATGTTCTCGCTAGTTTGCCCCCGTAACGGTAACAGCAGACTGGTCACACAGCTATCCCCCAGGACCTCATCTGAAGCACTAAATAGCAAGGTTTCTTTAACAGGTACAAAATAACAAGTTACATAGGATGGTAACAGACACTAAAAATGAAATATCAAGTATACCAGGCAGCAACACATAAACCCATCTACTCTCTACTGCCACAGGCATATGGATTGTGAATGCACATGTATGTGTTTATGCACTGGATTGCTATGTAGTTATTATTTGTTGTCCCACTACCAGCCAAAAGCCTGTTTATATGCCAGTGCACAGACATACATGCACTCATACACATCTATTGAAAACTCGTAAAACAAAAAGCTTTGTTAATTTACCACATGGCTACCAGGTAGAATTTGATTTGTAAGAAAGGAAGGACTACATAGCAAGTAGGTAGTTCAGTTAACTGGATGTATGATAAGGCTCCACAGTTTTAAATCCTTGCATTTTTGTGCAGGTAATTGAGTGGAGTGGTTATTATATATCATATAGTTTACTTGTAATGGCTGTTTCAGGTTTTAGCGCTGGCCACATTTTATGTTATTACCACCACTAATTGTCTGCAGGGCTACCTTGAAAATGAGATAAGGAATCTTAGGGGAATATGCAGGTGTGAATAAATAGTAAATGAAGAGGTTAGATATTGCTGAAATAAAACAATATTGTACTGTGTGCTGAATATATCTAAATAACTAGAAGATCAAAGGACAGTGTTTAAGCATTAATGTGACTTCAGTGATGGCCTAACATACATGTCATGAAGCAAACTATATTTTTGAAGCTTTTAATAGAATTAGCAGATAGTACTAGACTCTAAAGTAATTTTAAATAAAATATACATTATTACATAACATTGTCTGTTTACTTTCAATAGAAATGTACACAGTTTTGGAAAAGCTGAAACTTTAATATAATCATCACATTTTTTTCACATCAGTGACCCCACATTAAACTCACTCATTTGTCTCATAACTTATTAAATGGCTTGAAAACTAATACTCTGTAATGGGCATTCAAAAGAGAAATGTGAACTTTAAAAATTATTTATAATTTACAGATGTTTTTTAAAATCTATCAATATTTCAAAACTGCTCTGGGAGCATCAATTAAATGCATTAACAGTTAGATTACTGGGAGAGAAACATACAGGGGTTCCTGACCAAAAGAACTGAGACAGCTGGTAGGGAGGTTTCCCCATTTTAAATTTCATAACCAGAGGAAAGGCAGCTCCCAGAAACAACAAATAAGTCACTTTAATACCTCACAGGAAAAACCTGCTTGCTTTTATAAAATGCTTTTAATGCCTACATAAGTAGTTAACATTCCTGTATTGCTCTCCTAAGGTAACCTAAGCCTCCAGTTCCATTATGTCTTCTTCAGAAGACATATTACTATTACATATGTAGAGAGGAGCATAAATGTTTTCCTTGATTGTTGCTTAAAGTTCATTTGAACAGACGGAGCCCAATGAATTCCATTTTCTGCAGCCAAATTAAAGAAAATGTAAGCAGTTCACATTCTGCTCCACCTTTCAAATCATACACAAAACCCAATTTGCAACTAGAAGAAAACAGAGCTACCCTTTGCTTGTTTGAGGAGGCTGGTATTTTGTGCCTCTGTAGGCAAAGAGAAAGAATAAGTAATTTTCCAAAGTCCTGTACATATAACTAATGACAGTCACCATCCTCACAGCTTATTATACTGCTTTACATAATTGGGAATCGCATGTCACACAATTAATTTACAGGGGTTGTTTAGTTGTGACTATACAAGCACTAAACGATCCAAATTAGCTCATTTGTCCACTGCTTAAATGTGACAAACACATTTACACTGTAGTTCTTCCGCCATTAAGTTGCTGTTTCTTTCAGTTGTTGTTTTTGTTTGTTTGTACAATATGAGTCAGAGACCACCAGGCTTGTTCCATCTGAAGGTAGGGTCAGAAAAAAACACCCTGAGAATAATTACACATTTAGAATCAAGACAATGGCAGAGCAAAAGCCCATTCAAATACTCCAGCAAACTTGCACATAAAAATGATTTCCTAAGAACCTGTATATTAACAACCTCATGTATTAAAAGTAGTGATTCAGTCAATCAGGTCTTTGCTAGAGAATAATTATTATAATTTGTTGTGCTGATAACAGTATTTGTTTTGCTTATTAAGAACAGCAAATGGCTAGGGGATAACAGTTCAGGGTTCCTCACTGGACTCCAGTATTTCCTTCTGCATTCTGCTTTCACTGGGTCATGCTCTCCCCAGGTAACACCATGAATAGGACCAAAAGCCCCCTCTCTCCAATCTTCCCCCATGCTGCAGCTCCTTTTGAAAGCATCAGATACAGCAGCCCCTGTAACACAGTCCCAATCAAACTTTCCAGTGACATGGAGGTACTAAAATGAATTGACTGTTTCTTTCTTTCTTTTCAAGGTCACAATGTAAGGAGCGTGTCTTAAGTCAGAGAAATGTCATTCTTTCTCTTTCCCAAAATCAAATGGTCCAGAAGATCAGACCCTGAGAGCTGAAGGAGACCCTGCTGCACAGCTGCCCTCCAAGTCCCCATTCCCACACAGGTGCAGGGCCCTGCAGGGAGAAGGGCAGGCTGTCAAAAGCTCCCTAGCTGGAGGCTCAGACAAAAGATGGAGCCCCTGGGCAGATTTGCAGGTAGAAACCCCTGAGATGTCAAGCACTACCTTGGGTCCTGATTTGAGTATTTCCCTTCTTTCAGTTAATCTAGAGTTTAATCATGAAGGTCTGCAGAGACTGCTGTTGGTGTACCTTACACTCGGATGCCTTCCCCTGTTTTTTATAATGTATGCCTGTCTGTCCCACTTGTGCCTACATTCCAACCACCCCAATTCATTGCTTCATTGCCTCTAGATCAGAACAGCAACAGCAAGACACAGTTTGGAGAAGGCTAAACTAGGACAAAGAAAAGAAGGAAGGCAATATGTGGAGAAGCAAAAGAAAGGAATATAGGATAGAGAGAAAGAAGGGAGTAAATAATTGCATCTGAAAGAAACCCAGGCAAAGATATCTGAAATTTTTTTCAAGGAAATGGAAAGTAAAAGGAAATTAAGATCAAGCAAAAGCAGTGTAGGCAGTTAACGCTTTCAAAAACACATCAGTGTTATTTTACAGTGTGCTAGAATTAAATACAGTAAATAAACACAGAACTGCTTATTTCTCAGAATGACAGAAATGTGGTGGCGGTCTTATTTACACAGGTGAAAACTCCTGGACCTAGATCTGCAAAGGGACCTAGGTGTCTCCAGGAGCCTAAGAAGCAAAGAAAGCAGGATTCATGGGGCCCTGGGGGGACAACCAGGAAAAGGTCTGCAACCTCGCAGCTTGGGCACTCAGCTGGGAGAGGGGAGTACTGGGCTCTTTATACATTAAAGAGGCACTGGATAAAACCAAAAATAAACTTAAGCTGAGTTCCAGACTGCAAGAACCCCTGGACTAAATGAGTGTCCTTCTCAGAAGGTTAACAAGTTCCTTCTCAAATGTGCTCCTACCAGCCCTATGAATAGGACACTCTTTCCCTCATCAAGCCCAGCTTCCAGGAGACGAGACCCCTGCACAACTGAAAACCCTCTGCTCAGAGGCAGGAAACATGGCTTTGAATCCCCTCAGGATGTTCAGGAAACTGAATCAAGACATCATGCCATTTAATACTTTACCTACTTGGCCCCTATGCAGGGAAGACAGGAACACAGCATTTTCTGCTGAAAGTGCCCAACAAGTTCTGGGCTTAGTACAATGCTCTCCATGCAGCAGACTAATCAAAGGCAATGGGTACCCAGATGCTCACACTACAATGGTTTGCACAGACTACCAAACCACAGCAACCTGAGAAACTTTTCATGAAAAGAAGAAGTGCCTACCAAACTGGGGCAAACTCAGGGAGCTAAGTTTTGGATAACCAATTCTATTTAGCTTCTTATAGTCCCTCCACATCCCATTTTAGGCTCCCTTCTTTTCGATCTGGCTGTTGTGCTGCACAGATGTGCTGCACAGCTGTTAAAAAAGATGTCCTGGAGCAAAGGTAACCTTGATTTTTAAACTAAGCCAGTGCTCAGGATGGCAGACAAATGCTTACGCCCACTCCAGTGCAGCACAGTGACACGGGGGGCAGCATGTCTTTTCAATGTAGTCAAAGTGCTGCGTAAGACAGTCCTTTCTCCCTGACCCTTATTTTCCCCAGGTTGCTTGTATGGGAACATGTGTGGACGTCTGTGCCATGGGACAGGCACTGCTTGGCAGATGTACATAGTTTCCTCTAAAATACAGGCAGTCTAGCCTGTAAGGGGAACCTAATGAATTTCCCAGTTCAAAATGGTCAGAAGACCAAATCCTACTATGAAGCTGTCACATGTAAACTGCCACACCTACCATCTTCCTATCTTGCAGAACATCACTCTGTGTGGAATTCTGCAAGGTAAGAGTTGCGTTTGAAATATATATTTATGCTTTTTTCGGTCCTCTCACGTTAATACAGGTTTATTTGGGTGATTAAATTGTAAAAAAAGGTGAATTTCCTTGCAAACGGCAGATTTTCCCTTCTCTTCTGTAGAATTCCCATTCTACAAAGCCTGCTGAAACTCATGATTAACTGTCTGAAATAGAGGCCTCTCCAAAAATAAAGAGATATCCACTTTGTTAAAGACTGTATCTAAAACAACCCTTTGTAGCTTCCTCAGTGTAGAAGGAAAGCCCGACGTTAAATACAGTAAATTAAGCCTTCTGCTGTCAGAGCTGGAAATAAGAACAGAGCAGAATAGTGGCTGGATTTGAAATGATTCTTTTTTTTTTTTTTATTGTCTTCATTTACATCCTGTCTAAGGTCTTCTGAGGAGCTCAAGGTGTCTTATCTCTGGTTACCAGGGGGTATTTTGCAGTCAAAGCAGTTAACGTACTTTCTCTCTCTCTTTTTTAAGACCATCTTATCTTATCAGACAGATCTCTCCAGGCTGAGGAGAACCCATACTTATCAGCTGCTGTACACTGTATTGACAGCTCAGTGCTGCGAGGGACAAACGAAAGCTTAGGGCAGAAAAAGATCAGTTAACCTGTTCCACTCTCAGTTTAGACTAATCTTTGGTTTGTCTAACTTCAGGAAACACTGTACATTTTTTCTCCATTTACTTGGACAACAGAGGTGCACAATCGCATCATTGGTTGCTAAATCTGGTGCACAGGTACAGGCCCCCTAATAATCCCCAAGGCAGTCTGCCTGTTGACTTGTAAATGCCAGCAGCACTCTGCTAACCTCCAGCAACTCCTTCTCCAGGTGGCCTCAGAGGCAATGGGCTGTTCTGGGAGCACCTGAAAGTTGCTGGGATCACCCAGTAGGCAAAAACTAAGGGCTGCACAGACTTGCAATTTGTGAACCAGCCTTCCCCTCAGAGCAAGGGGAAGTATGCACACCAAGGGCCAGAAAAGGAAAGTAATCTAAATAATCTAAAGTAATCTAAAGAAAGTCTAAATGTAAGTAATGAGGATGAAGGTGAACCTGAAGAGCATTCTGCAAGCCTGCAAGCCTTTACAGCATGCTGTGATTGGTAACCAAGAGCAGTCAGCCCTGCTAACTGGGATCTCTAGAAAATACACAGGACAGATTTCTCACCACAAAAAAAGACATAGATGGCAAGATTCCTCTTGTCCTTTTACTGATGTCATGAGAAGTGAACCAGGTCTAAAAAGTTACAGCTGTTGGTACTGAAAAATCATTCACCATAATTTCAGGTAGAAAAACATTCAGTTGTAGATCGAGCCATGTGCCGGTCCTGCTTTCTACTTTTTTATGTTTATTTTTTCCCTCCCTTTTGTGTCCAAACACTCCATGAGCACTTTTTTTATTAGTGATAACCCTAGACTTTCCCTGCAGAGAAGGTTCACTATTAATTGCCCATTATCTTGGTGTGTCAGCACAAAGGAGAGGGGAAGAAATTCTCATCCAAATGGTTTCACCTCCCTCTCTTGAGAGTGATGCCCTTGTCAGGGCATTAAAGACATGAAAACCTGCCACTTATCAGAATTGTGTTTGAATCGAACTACTGTCCTTGAAAACAGTAGACACCAGATACCATCAAAATAAGCCACATTGGCAGATCCTGTTCCACTGTGACTTAGGCAACCTTTATACAGCTTAGATACACACTTGTAACTGTGCATGATCGGTAACATTACAGCTATAGTTTCAAACAAGTAAGGCATGTTCTTTTCCATTTTATAAAACAATAAGCATATTAAAAATAGCAACTGCTAGAATGAAGAAAAGTTGGCTAGCATCTATGTTAAGTCTCTAGATACCATATCAAAATGTGGGATAGTAGTATGTACAGATTTTTTGAAAAGAGATGGGAGTAGAAGGCAGAAGATACATATGACATTTTTTATGAAACAGTTTGGAAGACTTCGACAGTTTAAATAAGCCTAAGGACACACCTGAATGTAAACTCATTGCTGAACGAAATCATAAAATTTTTTAATTACTTCACACCACCAAATCTTAACCAAACATAATTCAAACCTATCAAAATGTTCAATTTGCTTGCTAGAATAAAACAATATTTCAAAGGAGTCTTTAACAAGTCTATTAACCTGATCAGAAATGAAAATAAAAAACCAAACCCCAAAAAACTTAAGTTATTTCCACAGCAGCAGAGCTCTATATGTCTTTTTTGGACAATAATTGACTGCCCTCACTTTTCACAATTTAAAGTCACAAAGAGAGAGGGAAAAAAATAGAAGAAAGTTACGCTCTGCTTTTAACAAGTAAACAAGTGTACAAATTAATTCAGAGAGCTGTAATTTTGAAAATTTTCTATGTTTAATGTGCACTGCAGTTAAACTACTTTTTCTGTACAAATTAATTTACTGCATCAGTGATCGATGTTTATGTTTAGGCAATTTTATTTCTCAGTATGGTAAAATTAGACCTAATAGTTGCAACCTGTTATGTCCAATCTGTCACTGAAATTCAAATTGCCTTTTTCCTATTATTCAAGGAGCAATTTGGAGGAATTAAAGCCATCTAAAACCAGAAGACAAACAATTCTCTGTAAGGACTCAATAGCCTGTGTCATCAACCTGTTCTAGAAAGTGGTGGTCCTTCCTTGGCAGTACCATTGCTACCATATCCTCCGGTTCAGAACATTTGCAGCCTGAAATGCCACAGAAGGCACAAGTGTCTGAAAACAGCAGAGCATTGTGCCACTCCTTGCAGGGAATGTTAGGACAGGACAGATTTTGAAGTAACAGAAATAGCATTAACAGCTAATAGAAAGATCATTCTCTCTATTCTATAACTGTTGATGTTCAGATATTTTCAATTAGCCATCCATGTATCTACAGAAAATAGATTTTGTTCTTCAACTGGGACAAGTTAGTTATTGCCATCTTGTTCTTGTCAGTGAAGCACTCAGCTCCTACCGAAAACCACTATTTATTGCTTCTAGTACTGAACTATACGTGTTGAACTCTGTTTACTACCCATTGCCTTACTTTTCCTCACTTCAAGTGAAATGGCTGTACTATCCACAGCAGACTATTCCCATGAATCCCCTGAGGCTTCTAGAAGCCTAAAAGACTTTCACACATCTTCCAATGTATCTTATATGTTTCGATCACATTTTAATTTCTGGATGGGATGTTGTATGCTGTTTCTGTTCTCATTTTTCTGTTCTATTCTTAAGAGCCTAACAATAATCCTCCTCACAATTAAGAAACAAGTACTCACTATCTTTTCCCCTCTCACACATCTACCATTATCTTTAGTTTTATTTTTTCTCTCTGTGTTTGTGTTTGGGAAGGACAGACTCATTTTTCTCACATACACAAAAAAAAATACTTCGCCTTCCAAACACCAGTCTGCATACAAGTTTTTGGTCTTGTCGGTGATGGATGGAATAGAAACAGTGAGATGAGAAATAACATTGATTTGAGGAAATTTTGCATTTTTTCCAGTCATTTTGTTTTACATTCTTTCTTTCATCACTTTTAAAATTCCAAGTAGGCTCATTCCTTAGCAAGATTGTTCAGTTCATCAAGATGATTAATAATTTTACAACTAGGTTGTACTGATTAATGTGGATTAGCCAAGTGATTAATAATTATAATGTTTTGCAGGACCAAGCTGCCCTAAACATCTTGGTCTTTGTTGACAGTATTTTACAAGTGGAACTTCCTTAGATGGATATGTAACTTCCTGGATTCCCAAGGCTCAGCAAAGTGGCATGGCCTTACCCCTGGGTTCACTCCCCCATTTTAGTGCTCATAAACCATTTTCAGACGACAATATTTGAACTAAGACCCTTGCTTTCTGTACAGTATTTGGCTGCTATTTCCTCTTCCTCCTAGTTGTTTGTTTCATTCCCCTGATTGACGTTATCAGACTTATCTCGATGGGAGGTAAAACATGCCTTTTTACTGATTCCTATACAGTTTCTAAAACAAAGACCTGAACTTCTGCTGATCCCTCGCCAGCCCTTGGCACTGCACAAATAACATCATCATTTACATGGGCTTGGGTACGTATATAACACTTAAATCATTTGTCCAAGGTGGAAAATAGACACCTTAATTCTAGTGCTTTAATTTGAAGCACAGACCATTGTATTCCACGATTACATTTACATCCTTCCTCCTGAAGTGGCCAATGAACCAAATCACTATTTATCATCTATTGTACAAGATTTCCTGACTCTGCTTGTGTTTAGACTCCTGTTTTGCTGATACTGGACTTTACAGTATTGTCAGTCTCCAGAGGGGCATATAAAAGTACAATCTATTCTTACGACTGAATAGCAGGCTCTGTGTTAGGTAATGCATTGGCCAGTAGGCTGCACTTTCTTGCTAATTACAGTGGAAGTTTTCTCTTAAAGAAAACATGGCATAGCAAATGGCATGGAATCAGCTTGCTTTCTAATTGGAGCTTTCTTTTTAATTTTCTCAGTAATAAGTTTCCCCATAAACACTTTCTTCTATATTTGGATACTGGATTTAACCCTCATACAAAATAAGACACAATGATATATTTATTTGATCTTTTCTAAAGCACCAATTGGAAGCCAAGTAGCATAAAGAGCCAAATGCAAAACAGTAAAAGCAGAAAGCAAAATCTAATAGCATGTTACAATATGCTATACACACAGAATTCAAAAGGGACCTGCCAGCCCCAAAAGATTCAATTCCTGACTAGTTAGAGGAAAGAGAAAAACAAAAGGGTAGCAGATGCAAAAACAAAGGTAGGGAGCCCATAAAACAGTCATGGATAGGCCAACTGAAATAAACAGGGCTTGCAGCTTGCCTTAAAGGCAGCCAGCAAGGGGCTCTGGCAGGGAGTTCCACAACCGAGGACAAGAAACACTTGCCTTCAGCCTGTGCCTGACTCAGCCCAGGGAGAGAAAGCTGACTGTGTCCAACTGTGAGCAACTGCCAGGCAGGGACATGGAGTGCAAGGCTCTGCCCAAGAACCAGGGAATTAAAATTTCAAAAGCTACATGGACAGAGCTGTACTTTTTAATGTATCAGCCTTCCACCCCAAAGAGGGTCCAGATCAATTTCAAGGGAAACAATTAGGAGCACATTACAGTAGTCTAGCCCAGATGACTGCAGTATGGTTTTTGTCCAAGATTAAGCAAACTGTTCAAGTAAGTTGGAAATCCACCCCTAGGATGTAGAACTAGGGCCCTTCTTTCTGGGGAAGGAACAATGTTGGTCAGTAATACTCCCAACGAGTATCCCATGCTAGCCTGAAAATGTGTCTCCCCACATCCCAGAACACCAGAACACTTCCTGCTTCTTTATTTCAAGCCCATTAAAAAGGCAGCCTCAAGGCATATTGCCTAAATGTTTCTCCCCATTTTCCACAGCCTTGTAGATGTTGTGCTACCACCAGTTTCACTCCTCTAAAGCATGTCTACTGGAGACCCATGTTACATGCCTGCAAATATACTGCAGACCTCCTGTAAGCAAGCACAGCTCATAGCAGACCAAATGAAAATATCACATACTGCGATGTCTCCAGCCAGTTAATGGAACTGTAACCTCTAACTCCCCTGATATCTCACATCCCACATAAAGACAGAGAACAGAAAAAAAAAAGAAACCCAAAACAGGAGATGTAGTGGAAGACTGCCTCATTGGAAAAAAAAGCCAATACTCATCTTGGAATAAGGTATTACCCATTTGGTCCAACCACTTAATTGCTCTTGGCCAGATGCCAGTTTTGGGTTAGCTCTTCGGATAGCTGACAGGGTCTGCAGTCATGGGACAGGAGCCCTCACCCGCAACATGGACACAGTGGCAGCTTGAGGAGGGAAGAACTGGGGAGTGAAGGGTACACTAGGAGCATCCTGACCATCCAGAGGAGCCAGTAACAGCTGTTCCTGCCGAGCTACAGTCCCAACACAGGGTCACTTCAAAAAATTGGTAATCCAGGCAGAATCATGCTGTGGACTGGATCTGGCTTGCAGGACATTTTTTGCACTAGTCTGTGTCAACTCCAAAGCAAAAGCTCTTCTCTGACTTTTACTGAGGCAGAAAAAAAGCCTGTTTTATGGCTTTTTATCTCATGGGCATAAGCCCAATCAAAACAATCTGAAATGCAATCAAGACAATTATTTTTTTATTTGTTCTGATCCTAACATGACTGCAAAGGAGACTGATAACCTTCCGGTCTGATCTTCATCTTCCTGGCAAAAAGGAATATGAACAGCAGAGCAGACAATTGCTGACTTTGTACCAATGTGCAGGCAGCCTATACTAACCAGGCAGCCTGTAACAGGAAACATTTCCAGGAATTTTACATGTGTTTTTATTACAGCAGGATCTGTTTTCTTGGTTTAATTCAGTCGTGAGCTCGGATTTTAGAATGCAGTGGTACAACATTCTGTCTGCTGCTTAGAGAGTGGGAGGGCTGAAGAAAGGCTGCATTCTCCTTGAATTTTCTACATAACTACTTGGCTTTTGTTCTTTGGCTCTAATGTCTGCTACTTCAGCCCAGGCTTACCATCCCCACATTGGACCACTTTACTTGCATGGAAAACTTCCAGATCTCTGCTGCTGTTTGATACAAATTACTGCCCCTGAAATATTCTAATTTGCTGACCTCCTTCACAAATGAAAAACTGCATTCCTGTGAAGAGGCAGTTTGTACCACCTCAGACTGTCTTATGTGAGGTAAAGACAATAAGTGACCCTGACTTTATCACGAGCTCCTACTCATATTACAAGAAGAATTCAACCCTAAGTGACCATTTTCATAAGCTCAACTACATTAATTCCTTTCCCCATGTATTTAATTGCAAAAAACCTAATATTACTGTGTGTGGCAGGCATGATGTACTGGTGATGTACTGAACACACTGAGGAAACTTCTAGCAAGACATTTATATCAATGAAATATTAGCAGACACATCCAACAGACAGGGAATAGCAGAAAAAGAATTGGCCTATCTTTTGAACACTAGGCTATTTCAGTTAACTTAGGTCAAAGTACTGAAATACACTAAAATCCACAGTCTCAGAAGAAAATCCTGGCCCTGTTGAAGCCAATGGAATTTTTGCTATTAACTTTTAATGGGACGAGTATTTTAGCTTTGGTCTGGATCTGATTCGAGGTAGGGTTTAAGAAAATCAAACTTATTGCCTGGGAGTCTAGTGGTAATATTCAAAACGAATGAGCTATATTACTTGGGTTCATGAGGAAAACACAAAGTGAAAATTATGGTAACTTTTCAAGGTTTATTAACTCAAGTCCCATAGCCTCGAGGGGCTATCTCCATCTGCCCTATTTATATGCTACCATGACAGTTCTTGCTCTTCAGTACGTTACATTAAAAAAAGTCTTTGTATTGTAGAATTTTTTTAACTTCCCACAGAGAAGTATTTTCAGCGAAAGCATACCGTGATTTTATTTTAAAATAATTAACTATAAAACATGTTTTTAACCAAGTACAAAACTTAAACATCAACTTGGATAAAATTCATTCTGAAGTGACTATTTGGAAAGCTAACATATATATGAAAAATATTGTTACGTGTAATTTCATATATATATAAAAATAAATAAAGGCAGATTCAAAATGAAAGTTTTCCCTTCTTCCACAAAGACCCTGAGATGTAAATCACATCTTTAACTAATTCCTGATAAAAAATAAATCCGTATTTCTGAAGTCACTCTTCCAGAAAACCTTGCAAGTTTAACTGAGCCACAGCTTGCATTCCAAAAGTGAGACCTCCTCCCAGGGACCACACTGCTCCTGGCTCTTCCCTGTCAGCTGGCTGACTGGCTTGAGGTATCTCACAGGGTACAATTGCAGCATGACTGCATTGAAAGAGGGTGTCTCTTGGCTGGCCCAGTAGTGTGATAAAGGAAATATAGATCTGAAAACAATATTTTTGATGACACTAATGGCCAAACTTTACCTCTCCCCTGGTTCAGCTAAAATGAGATGCACAGTGGTTCATTACATAGTAGGACGTCAAGTCTTAGTGTGTTCAGGTGTAAGCAGAGCAATTTCTTAAACTGCACTTAATAGCCCTGTCACAGGCACAAGAACTACTTGCACATGGTCTGTAAAGAGCTGCTTGATCATATGGCATGGCTCCCTACTTCCAGATGTAACTGCCTTGAAGGCTAACCAGCATGCATTGTTTTGCAAATCCTACATTTCCTCATTAAGAGTTGCCACAAATATTTATGGAGTCATGAAAGGCAGATAGATGGCTTGCAAAAGATCAGAATGATTCCTGTGTGCTTTCCACTTTGCGAACTTAGTGAAGTCCTGCTTTATAGCTGACTCTGGAAAACTTTTAGATGTGTCTCTCTAGTTCCTCTCATCTTTTCACCATCGTCCTACACTTCAACTAAGCTCGCAGTTCCAAGAGGATCAAGTTGCTTTGGTCAAGTTTTCAACACTAAATATTGAAAATTTCCTGTACTCCCAATCATTTTGGCAAGAACTAACTTGTCCTTCTCTACTGAAATAAGTGCTGATCTACAATCTGAGTCATATTATCAACATTTTTTTTGGAGTGAGGTGTTCAGTTGTTTGGAATTTGCCCTTTTATGGATTATTAACAATGCATGTGACTTCCTGAAATTAATACACTAATGCTTTGTTTGCTGGCCCTCCCAGTCAATTTCTAACCAGGAACTGATTTGTGTGGAACTCTGCTGACAACAGTTCTATTTTCTCCACCAAATTACATACTTGAATAGCTGAGTGCTCCATTATAAAAAAAAAAGGAAAAAAAAAACCAAAAAACCTCCTCAAAATCTTACTGGCTTTCGCCTAGGCTCTCAGTCATCACACTCATTGGATGTGTTAGGCAGCAGTGTCTTTTTTTGAGCTTTACACTGTTTTTTTCCTAATTTACTTGTTAGATATTTTAAAGCCTTCTTAAATGTAAGATGCAAGATTGTTCCTATGAAAGATGTGTCTCTGACAGGCTTACTACTTTTCTACTGAAGATTTTGCTCTCACATTTTGGAGAGATGTAAGGTAACATCAAGAATTAGTCTGCATCGCTCTTGTATTAGTGTAAATTCATCAATTTCAAATGCGTTACTTTTGTCAGATGTCAGTGTGAGACCTGTGAGATCAGATTAGGCACACAAAGATGACTTTCCATTTTATAGAGCTGTCTGAAAAGCTTCTGGTTCTTAAAGATGTGTAGTTCCTGTAAAAATGACTGCTGAGCCCTGCAGATTGAAATATTTTATCAATATGTATATTTTTAACCACCATAGGAATTATAATTATCAACATCAGTGGCAAGGAGGAGTAGACAACTTTTGTATAGGTTTGGCTCTTCTCTCCCCATTTCCATTTACAACTGCCAAACTGCCCGCTCTGTTTCTTATGTAAAATTGCAGATGTCTTCCTATTAATCAAGAGCCTAATACACTCCAGATGAATAAACAACTTCAGCACTGCAGCATGTACCTCACTTTTTAAACCCGGGATTTATTGGAGTGGCCTGTTCCAAGATCTCTTAACTTAAAAAAGATGGTTTATTGTTCCTCACTTCTACAGCAGTGGCCTAATAAATGCGTTGAAACTATGTCTTTGTCCCTTTGCAACCTAGTATTCAAAGAGATTTCCAACCCTATAGTGTAACATTATCCAAATCCTTTGAAACCCTAAGCAGTTGCTCAAACTCAATCATCCAAATACAGAAGACTTCATAGGGAATGGAGAGCCAGGTGATCCCTCAGCCAGCAGTGACTGGGCTGCAGCAGTGGGCAGCCCCCAGTTGCCTGCAGAATGCTACAGCACATTTAGTGATGTTCACTGCATCCCCATGCGCCATCCTACAGCACAGGGACTGAGCTTCTTCTCTGCAATGCCCATTTGTAGGGAGAACATGTAGCTCCCAGTATTTCCCTCCAATTACAAAAGAAAAAAAGCAGTTCAGGGGAACTCGTACTTGTGTATCAATTCACCGATATTAAGTGTTTCCAGTATTTCGCTGCAGATTTTGCCTGTAAACCAGCTAATCAAAATTGGTTTAAATATTTCTATTTAAATTAAAATCTTTCACAGCCTAAACTGTTCTGTGTACTTTAATTTACATTCTCTAAATTGGAGAAAAACAGATCCTTTCTTTGTAATCATGTAGAAACAGGAAAAGGAAATAATAATTAGGGTTTTAAAGCATATATTAACTCATGGATTGCTAATTTTATCATTATTGTTTCAAAATATTGGCACCCTCCTTAGAACTTTCAGATTACTAATGTGCTTGCTAATATTGGACTGCTAAGGGTGGTTCTATTAATAAGATGTATGTATATAGAAAGCTGGAAAAAAGTAAAGGTTATAATATTAGCATACCTTACTCATTTTTAATTAAAGAATTAAAAAGCCCAGTCTTTGGGGGGTTTGGGAAAATACTGTAGCCAAATGAGACCAATTAACTTCATTAGCTTCTGCAAATACCTACTTTTCCGGCACATTTCTACTTTTCCATCTGCTTCACAACTACACATGTCTACAAATTAACATTTTATTTATGATTTAAGGTTCCAGTTCATAAAAATTAGGCATTCATTGCACACAGGTTCCTTTATTTATTGAAAAATCACTAAATTAAATATCTTTAATTCTTCACTTTTTTTTTAACTCTGAACAAAAAAAGCATACATCTTGCAACTGCAAAAAAACACAACGCAAATCAGGGTTGAATCTTGAAAGTGGAAACATTGATACAACAATAGGAACTGCACAAAAAACTATTTTAAAATGAGAGTTGGAAAAATTCAGAATAAAGAATATGATAAAAGTGCCATTAAGATGCCCTACTGCTACCTCTGAGTTACACAAACATTTTCCTGAGCCATTTGTTATAGGTTAGGAGTCAGGCAAATCTTATCACACACAGCATCAATTTCACTCGTCTTGTTCTCAACTGTTCAGTATCCTTTACAGCATGGACCACCAAATCTCCAGCACTTTTCTCTTAGGAAGAGTTTTGCAATGGTTACTAATGTTAATACAAAAAGTAAATTGATTATTCTAGTCATTCAGCAGTAAAGAAAATACATTTACAACTTCGATATCAAGCAAAACCACTAATTTACCTCAACCTCACCATCATTATGTATTTCACTTATGATAATATAGCAGTTTTAATGGACAAGAAAACCTTCTCTAATGCATCATACTATTAAAATAGTTTTAGAAAAAAATGGTAGTTTTATGACTTGGATGAAGGGAGCTATTAGGATTGTTTTACACGTCCAGAGAGGAACGGACACACTCTCCTTCTGATTTTGCTTCTCATGTAAGAAAGTCAGCAATCATTGTTCAGAAAGGCAGCTCACCATACGAAGAACAAAAAAAAGGAAAAGGAAATACTGAAGAGGCTTTTTAAATTTGAAGTACAAATTAACGATGTAACTCATGAACTGGTCATCTAGTTTTCTTCTGGCTACAAAATCATTTTATAGGTAGTTACTAAACTGTGATCCTTAGGTGAGGTGCAGCCAGGGAAATCATTTCCTCTCTTCGCTACAATACTGAGAGAAGAGAATAAAATGCACCTGTGAAACACTTCCACAGAAGGTCCCCAAAACAGCTTCATTGGTAGGGTGAAATTTAATGCCACTGGCAATATCCATAAAATAATTCCATGACAAATCTCAGCAGGGAGACTCAGTTCCCACTCTAGTCAATGGAGGCAGATGGAGGCCCTTCACTGGGTCCTAGGTCTCTACTCTTCAAGCATGTGTCTGGTTCCAAAGTTAGGAGGGCGCAATCCCACCTGAAATGGCATTCCTTATATTTTTATCTCTCATCCTTTGCTCTCTCCAGGACATCATCATCTTCAGTTAAAGACTGCCAAAAGCAGGGACAAGGTACCCTGGTCACTCTACCTCTCAGCTGAAGCAGATGCAGCCACCTACCCAGCTGAAATAGGAATCATCAGCTTGCCAATAGGCAAGCCAGAACAGGCTGCAGTACTTATTGGAAAGAGCTTTTCCATTTCTTTAGACATGAAATTTACTGGTCTTCTTTACAATTACTTGAATCTGACTGAGCAACTCACCCTACATATCTGCTCAGAATACACAGTGACATTTTTCTGTAACACATTAGGTTCAAGGCAATAGCAGAGAAGGCTACTTCACCATCATGAAGCACACGAGAGGTGTTCTCCCTATACCAATGAATAAATCCATTTACTTCCCAATACTGTCACTTTTCACATTCACATTATCATCATTGCATGACACTTACATCTGTCATCTCAAAAAGCAAACTGAAGAATCCAATGAAAATCCATGCCTTCTATCTGCTTCTCACCAAGCTTTGACTTAAGCAGAAGATAACAACCTTTCTGTTAAGCAAGGATAAACGAGTGCCCATATGCTTTTGTGTGCCTCTTACTTAATTTTAAACCCTCCTAATGTTCAGAACCTGAACTTCCTGGTTGCTGGCCTCATGTTTTTGAGGAATGTCTTCTCCTTCCCAGCTGCAGAAGAGACAAATCGAAACCACTGAAGGATGGTTTTTGATTTTTTGAATTTTGAAGAATTCAAAAGCCATTCCTCTTCATTTAGGATGCTGAAAAACCTTGCATTTAACTAAGTTAAACATAACCTTGTGACTCCGGCAGAAGGACTAGCCAGCAGAACTGAATACAGCATGTTCACCAGGACATCTGAGCAAACTACAAGGATAAACTACAGGAATTGGAGCTGCCTGGAAGAGACAATTTAGGCATTTCAGAATATGTAGAAAAAGTTATTACATTTGTACTCTGTGACCAAACACAGAAATTTTGTTATTTTCCTCCAAAAGATTTTATAAATTTTGTTATACAAAGGATCAAATACATACCATTCACCTATTGCTACCTACGAGGTGCACAGATGAGCACCTCTGTTAATATCCTCCTACTCAAACCCAGTACATAAATACATTCAGTCATGCACTGGCCAGCCATTTGGCTTAGTTCTTAACTTTTAAACTTTGCATTAGGTTATTAAAATTCAAGATGAAAATATTGCAAGTAATAAATATTTATACAGGCTATCTGAAGATAACTGATTTTAAGTAATGGTGTTGATAATAAAGCAGCATGAAATCTGTGTTTATGATGTTCTGTGTACAGGCCAATGCATTTATTCCTTGTCTGATTTGTGTAAATGCTACAGAGTAAGAAAAGATTAATACAGAAAAGAGATGCAGACTGGGAAAGTGGGGTGGGTGATAAGAGGAATTCTTGAAGTTATTGGAAAGCAGATGTAAGTATACTGGAAAAAACCTTTTTTTTCCCCACACACAGATTTCACAGCCAGGATTCAGATGAACTCCTATTCAATTTTTTGCCCATCAGCAAGAAGGTGGTGGTATGATAGAATTGTCAAACCAGACCTCTCTCAAATGGATCCATTCCACCTATGTTTTAATGTCAATTCTCTCCTCACGCCTCTGTATTTCCTATTTCTGCCTCAAAGCAAATCCACAGTGCTTTTTTGCAAATTGGTCTATTGAATGGAAAGGAATTAAGAGAATTAAGAGCTACAATATTAAAAGGCAAAATATACAATGTAAACACTCATTTGCCCTTAGAATATTTGGGAAAGGATATAAAGCATATGCAAGTCAAGGCATATTAACAAGCACCTTAATTTAACCATAGCTGTTCCTGGAAGCCCCTTTGATCCATGCACTCTTGATACCCATCTTTCTTCTCATGGCCTCCTTAATGGTCAAGTGAATGCTATATAATAAAATCCACATGGGAGCCCAGAATACATGTTTTTCTCCTCTACTCCCTCAAATTTAAGTTATACACACTTTTCAATCCATTTTTCCCTAGCTTTTCAGTTCTGTGATTACACACCTTCATCTTACAACTCTGCCATATTCTTCCTGCTAACTCCCATCCCCCACTCTCCCCTTTTTTCAAGTACCCCCAAAGGTATATAATAGAATGGTAGCACACATTAAAAAGTGGCTAAAAGAACTGTATTAGCACAATGAAAACTCCACATAAATGTTATGCAAATTTGTTATGAATCAAACCTGCAGTGCAAATTTACTACCTTGCTGAATGATTATAAAATAGCGATTTGTCTTGTATACATTTTTAATGCATTCCGAACCATTTATATTAGATTGTCTGTTTCTGTTAGTCAGATCATTCAAATTTTTAAGTGCAAAGTAAATATAAAGTGCTACATTTTTAATAATATGCAGTCATACCACATAGTTTTCTTGCTTTCTACCTACAGTGTGGTCCAGGAACACATAATAGCTGTTTTTTCCCTAGTTATCTAATCACTATACTAAATGCGAACCTGTTTGCTATTACTTTACATTTTACAAATATCATTGCAAGAGCTACTTTCAGTGTTCTAGGAACAATTGTGAATCTAAGCAGCTCTTAAAATTTAATGCTTTGTATGTGCACACAAAAAGGAAAAAGGGAAAACGGGCTTTAATACTTTTGCTTAGTTGTATACAAAAATTACATGCATCTGGAACACAAACATAAATGTATTAATTATATACCTACTACTTAAATTCTACTTTCTGCTCAACTCCTGTACTTGGTGCTTTTAAAGTAGGCAAGGTTAGTTCCATCACAATTATTCTGCTTTTCTGTCACTAAAAATAATACACCTGTATATTCTACTTCTTATGGCTCACCGTATATTTCCTTTGTCAAATCACACAATTATGAAGGAATTATGAGTTGCACTTTCTTACAACTCACAGTGGCCCAGATATGTGCCAAACTGGACAAAACTGAGAAATAAGCTCTGCTCTTTCTTCATTAAACTAGGCTGAAGTTCCTTTTTTCATATTAAAAAAAATTTAGTTGCATAAACTCTTCTGAAACAAGCTTCTCAAAATACATATAACTACTGAACCCCACTGTTTCTCACCTTTTAAACACAAAACACTACAGTGGTATTTTCATACAGTGATAAACGTTATCACCTACAGGGCTATTAGAATACCTAATCTAGGATAACGTTGTCACAGATAACATGCATATTTTATAGCAGAAGTGGAAGGAGAATGAGAGAGAAAGTATCATGATTAAATGACACAGGTTTCAACTTGTTTTGGCCAAATGTCCATTCCAAGTAGAAGCAAAATGCAGGAGTATAAATTGTATGGCAAATGGTAAGACAAAGAAAAGATTTGTAGGAAAATCATTGGGATCCATGAACTATCACGTTGTCACAGGACTAATTAAAGAGAGTAATGCAGTAAGACAGTAACAGATTTGTTCCCATCAGTATTCATCACAAAGTGGATTGGATATCTAATTGAAGAAATCAACAACATTGAGAAGGGTTGTATTAAGCAGGTGAAGTAAAGAAAAGCTGGAAGAATCTAATTCATGTAAGCTGAAAAGGGAAGACTACAAGTGAGGACGGGACAGTACATGTGGCTGCATCAGACAAAACAATGAATTTTCCGAGTGGAGGAAAATTAAACAATCTATTTTTTTTTTTTTTCAGCACAGGAGCCTCATGTCACATATGGTCTAAATTTAAGAACAACTAAACAAAGGGGGGCTTCCTTCTTTAGCAGGTTATGGAACCCCATCCTCGGAAATTTCCAAAGGCAAGTGAAAAAAAAAAAACAAACACAACAAGCAGGGATTGTCTACATAAGCATGACCCAGCCTCATGGCAGGACCTGGACTAGATGATTTCTTCTGGATCTTCCAGCCCTATTGTTCTTCGATTTCAGTTCTGACCTATTTCTTCCAGCTAATCTACCTATGAAACTGTCAGACAGACATCAAAAATGATGTTTTAGGAGGGGGAAATAATCAAGCACAAAAAAAAACAGAAAAAGAAAAGGAATATGCATTGTGCACATGGTATATAACTAGGAGTTCTGAAGGAACTTGGGTATAGAGCAGTTAAGCTACCTTGAGAATAGACACAGTTTCAACAACAATAAAAACATACCTTTTCATCAATAAGCCTGGGAAATGCAAACTTGTGAGCCTTATTTTCTATGAGAAAAGGTGTTTGAACTGAGAAATGCAAGCAGTCATAGGGTGGTAGGTCACTGAGGAAAAGGAGATAAAGGTCACTTTGAAAATGCCTGTTTGATATGCTCTTGTCCCTTAAGACCCGAAGACAGCACAACTCATTTAACAGAGACTCGAACATATGCGATTGCATAATGAATATTATTTTTTAGCTTGGAAAAGTCTCAAACAGGTGACTAAGAGAAAAAAAAGTATCTCCCCTTAGTAACCTCCTGAGCCACCCAGTCAACCATGAAAGAGCTCTTCTAGCAGTTTTAAGAGTAGCAAACTGTTAGGTTTTATTAATTTCAGTGTGCTGGCTAGGTTTTGGGCGTTTTTAAAATGGCACTAGAGAGGTAAAACTGACAGTAGCTCTCAGCAAGATGGAGAAAAAATACTACTTTGGGTGTGTGGAAAAAGAAATTCAGCTCACCTTGCCTCCCTGAACATCACCTTCAGCACACAGAGAATATAAAAGGGAGTACACCCATCTACAGTGCTCTGTACAGCACTGCAGTAATAATGTGGGTATTTCAAAGGTTTATAATATTTTAAACTTTCAATAAAAATACCATTGGAAGACTGAAGGTGTGGTAATGTTGTCTGTTAGATTATGCAGTGCCATGTGACAGAGAATTGTTTGGTCCAGAGCCTGCCCTCTCTCCCTGGACAACCCAGTCTGAAAAGATTTCACATGAGAAACCTAGTCCTTCATTTCAGTCCTCAGACATGAGACCAAAGAGGACATTCTTTAGGATGCTCTTTAGTAAACACTTCACAACACTTTTTGCATTTATGTTCAGATAGCAGCTTGCAGAGTTTGGAGAGGGGACAGTAGCGGCATAAAGCAGCAGCTGATGTAGACGCTGCATCCTACATCGTACATCTACAAACTTGACTATGAAGCTCAGTTTCGACTTCTGAGAACAATCTTACCTCTTTCATCAGCCTCATATGAGTCCTGAGGTTATCCCAACTCTCTGAATATGCTATGTTGCCCCACTCACTTTACTATCTCCTAGATTACATGGCAGAGACAGAAACTTCCAGAATGTTCTTCTATACTCAGTGATCTCCAAGAATTTACATTATAAACCTCACATTAAGGTGCTTATAATTCAGGTGCTTAATCCCCAAGGAGCTAAATCTTGATTTAGTCACTTCTTAGCATGTCAGAAGTATAGCTCTTTCTTCCCTTACTATTCTTATTGCGTAAATATACTTCAGTACTTACCCATACTAAGCATGAGATGAAAATTCCAATGCAAACCTATGTTTGGGAAAGTAGAAGCAATAATAAAACCTAGCTTCTATGTATCATACCTAGCTTAATAACACTTTGTGTGTATTTTCATCAGCACATACCAAGAGTTTTTTAACAAGGAGGACAGTATCATTAACCCCATTTTACAAATGAGGCACAGAGCTGTGATTTACCCAAGTAGTAAACTGCCAAATGCCACATTCCATCACTTTTGCCACAAGAGGCCTCATCACAGACACCTCTGCACTTCTTGCATGTGTTGTTTGAGAGCCAGGTAAAGGCAGCCCTCAGAATAAACCCTGAATCCCTCAGCCACAGCAGTGCGCAACTTCTCTACTGTATGGTGCATGGGAACACAGGCAATGCCTGGAGACATCCATACTTCCAGAAGATGGGCTAGTCAAGGTCCTTGCCATATGTACATGCTGACAGTGCTGCTACAGTACCCACTGCTGGAGAACTGAGATGCTTTCAATCCAGCCCTGGCCCAAGATGGTACAACCACACTGAGCAGTGCTGTTACCTAAACTTCCAGAAGCAGTGTATCTGTGTTGGTAGGACCTGCTCAGAGCTAATAAAAATCTTACCTGTCGTTAACTTGGCCCCATGCCACCCTGACATGACTAGATTGCTCTGGGTTCTAGGGGCAACCAGGGCTGCCACTACATGCTGCTCCTCATACAAGCCAGGCCTGGGGGAGCCCCAGGAAGACATCTGAGCAAAGCTCATAAAATGCTGCATTGAGTTTCATTATCAGTGCACACATCTGAAACATACACTGTCTGGTCCAACTCCCCATGTGCAGCTGAGGATGTCAGCCTTACCAACAGACCCTAGAAAGGCTCATCCTGCTCCAGTAAGCATGTAGGAAAAGAATGGGGGAAAAAAATAACATGTACATCACACAGAACACTATTACAATTTACTTTTAATCAAGGAAGTGGCCAGTCCCGTCAGGTTCACCTTGGGAACAACCCTAGGCCTGAAATCCCATGAGCACCTGAAGACATGTTGGCAGCCACAGGAGGTCCAACAGAATCATCAGATACTGAGATCATCCTAACAGTCAAGGAGCAACACCACAACATTTCAGCATCTCATGTGGTTATACTTTTTGTTAGCAAAGTTGCAAGAGTAGCATTATTCTCTCTCTTTCCTCCTGCACAAAAAACTGAACACTTGAGAAACAAATAACAACTGATGAGCAATTATGATCTGAAGTATTTTATTAACACTGCTTTGTGACTACTTTCCCAGTCACTGAAGCTCCAAGACCATCCATAGCCTGATACTTTAAAACATACACAGTCTACTGGAAAAATCTATTCATCCATCCATATAAGCTCCAGAAGGTCCTTGCACAGATGAAATAAGCACTGAGGTTAAGGTAGACACTATCAGTACTCGAACCTCCTGTTCACAGTTGTTACAATAGCCATTAGGACTTAAAAGAAGCGTTGTCCAACTACCTCTTGCATAAACATGAGTTTGTGACCAGTGTATCCATAAGCATCAACCCATTTGGCATAGCTGTATCCCTTCCATGCTGCCACTGAGAAAGCAATCACAGACAGCTCTTCTGTTTTATGGCCTCAACAGGAAATTGTGGTTTTATTACGTTCAGGCTTTCTTTTACTCTCTTGGACTGTAAGAATTGTTTGATTTCATATATAAAGTGAAATGCTTCCAAGTATAATTTTGATTAGTTAGCAAGTAAAGGATAGAGAAAATTTCTCAATTAGGAAGGTCACTACCAGATTTAACCACATGGAAACTTCACTTGGTTAACAGGGGAAAATAAATCTATTCTAGTATTCGATTAGCAGGACAGGACCTCATAAGCATAACGACCATTCTGGTGTCTCTGGTAATTGAAGTGAGCAAGCTGAGTTAAGCTTAGTAAATTAATTTCATTTGTGATTATGTAGCTAAATCAGTCTCTCAGTACAGGTACCAAACAAGAAAGGTTAAAAAAAAAATCTCCCTAACCCTTAGCATAATAATTTCTGATAATGCAAACTTGAAAAAAGGGATTTGCATTGAAATAAAAATGACTGCGACAACCAGATACAGTAAAATATGCAGACAATGACATATTTAACTAGGACTCACAAATACCTCTGACCATAACAACCTTTTTTTTCCAGCTCTACATTACTTTGTCAGATTTTAACTATTTGGGCTGGAATTTTTCATACAGGGTATCTGTCTCGAGGTACATTGGGTTTTTTGGAAATATCACTTGAAGTCAGCTCACAGGTCTCTAAGAAGTCTGGAAAAACATGTCATTTTTTCAGGAAAAAAAAAAAGAAAAAAGGTCTGAATACATTTAACAGACAAGTTGTGGAAACTGCATCCTCACAGAAAGGACTTAAAATTTGGCAGTACAAGTCAGTTTGGTATCAGCCACATGCCTTTCACTGTTCTTAAGAAAAACAGTGATGGTTTGGCTAGGTTAATACACACACACGAAAACCCCACTGCACACTCAATACAGATTTGTTAGCATTTGGTAGCTAAACTACTCTATATTTCTCTGTAAACATGTCACAAATCTGGACAAGATCTTCCTTACCACTCTTGCTCTCAAGGACTGTGGTGATGCTAGACAGATAAATGAACCTGGGCAAAAAATCTCCTATTTGTCTGACAGTTCCCACTGCTGGCACACAGGGAAGACAGAGGACAACAAGGAAGGAAACTGCTTTACCATAAAGCAAAAATGGAAGGTCTGAGATGACATGAACATATGAAGTGCTAAGGAAGGATACATTTCCAAAAACCCAGACCCTTCCTCTGAGCAGCATGCCTTTAATAAAGATGACTCACTTCCCCATGGGTAAAATGGGAATTATAATGGCACCTCACTTCATAGGGTAAAGAATATTTGCAGAATCAGTCAACAACTATCATGATGAGTGCAACGGAAAAACCCATGAAGAAACTAGTTAATCTGACTTAAATGCCAGACTTCAGTTGCAAGGAATAAGTATGGCACAGGGCCATATACTAAACAAGGAAAATAAAATATAAGCTGCTTATTTTGTGGCACTCTTCATCCTGTCCAATGAAAGTATAAGAAGTCCTGCAGAGAGAGGAAAAACTCAACACACGCAAACACACAGACACAGAGCCAAATAACCGAGAGGTGCACCAAAACACATCGACGCACATTAATGCTAAGTGATGCAGGTGCTCTTTTGAGTTAGCATTTTAATTACATAAATACAAGAGGAAACTACTGTAATATATCACACATTTGCGATGGCAGAAGTGTTTGGACTAGTCTTAGCAAAGAAATAGCTATTTTTTTTTGAGATTACACATAAAATTCCCACTGACATAACTTCGATACAAAGTAGGACGTGGCACAATGGACAGATGGGAGGGCTATCTGCTCAATATATTTGTAACATTTTAAAGTCTACTGTAGAACCTAAGAAGGAACCTTGAGAATGAACACTTTGTGCTGCATATTTAGCATTTAAATCTAGCGTAGACCATAAGTATGAAAGTATGTTAATATCACTGCTGTTTATCAATCTTCCACCTAATAAGACAAAGGAGGAAAGGAGAATACCAAGGAGGACACAGACAGAGAGGGACCAGTGTAATGGGTTATACTTGAAACTAAACTAAATCTCCTGCCAATAGAATACTATCCAAGAAAAAGCCTTGCAATACCGACGTCATTGAAGAACTGAAAAAATCACAATGACTTATACAGTGAAGCATATATTTTGCAAAATTGCCATCCTCTACAGTGATAAAATTAGTATAAACAGGATGAACAGCAGAAGTATTCATTCTGACCTTACAGTAAAATTTTTGGAGAGTGCACTTTTCAGGTTTCCTTACATACATGCATTATTTAAAAGATTACAGGAATATACACTTATAAAGATATTATTTACCTTTTTTCTCCTTCTGGCGTAAGAGATATTGTGCAATCAGGGCAACCACAAAAGTACTGCACTAAATTCTATCTTCTTAAATTAATGAGACAACCAGTAGGCAAATTAAAACTTAAGACCAGGCAGAAGGAGACACAACCACCTCAGTAAATATTTAAGCTATTTGCCTGATCAACCATTTTAGAAACTGTTTCTCCACTGCTAATGCCCACATGCCATTGCACACATGTACAGAAGCACACTCACAAATGTAGCTGAGGTTTCTTTGAACTATACAAATTTCCAAGCCTCACATATCCCTATTACCAATTCTGAACTTAATCTTACCTTTTTTTTTTTTTAAAGAAATTAATCCAAAATAAAATAAAGAGAAAGGAAAAACCCAGGTTTGATGCTAGCCAGCTTGTGTTGCTGCCTACAAGGGCAAAGGGTCACAGCAACATGTGAGGACCACAGGGCTGGGTGACTGAAGATCCCCCATGCAGTGGAGCTAGGAAGCTAAGCCTCTATGAGCCCTCCTTCTGCCACTCTGCCCTTCTCTCCGACACGCACCACAAACACGCAGTGATCCATGAAGGCAGAGGGAGCAGAATGAAAGAAAGCTGAAGAACTGACAGCATCTGCTAAAGGATGTCCAGAGAAACTGCTGCTGAATGGTGAAGATGTGCAAAGGCTGGCATTCAGCCATAGGCTTCCAAGGGAAGAAGGAAGTCCTTTCAAGAGAATAAAATAAGAAGAGTAATGTGTTTGGATTAGGTGCATTTCCTCTTCAGTATCACGTCTGCATGTGTAGACTGTACTTTTCCTCTTTGTAATGCTCAGGAATAACACTGGACAGCAATCCACTTAATTACACTGGAATCAGCAGCTGTCCACCCATGTCAGTCGTGTCATCCAACACACATGAACACACACTCACATGCACCATCTCACACAAACGCACAACACCATCTCACACACATACTCCCTCTGCTCCACAGACAAGAAAAAAATACTAATTTAAAGCATATCAAAACACATTTTTATAATGTATAAAGATAATACCCAACGGACTCCTGAGAGATACACGAAATTAATCCCAGTTGTGAAGGCCTTGATATTAGCTCTTCACTCCTGGGATGAATTTAAAATCCCACAAAAGCCCATGATTTATTTCCTTCCTACACAACAGCAACAAACACTCACATAATTTTTAAGTAATGTAAAATATCACTTTAAAGCTGTTCATACACATCTGAGAGAGAGAGAGAAGGGAAGAATTAGTTGTTTTTGAGAGGTGAGCACTTAAGGGTCCATATTACCTGTATAATTCCCCTAAATGTTATGTTTATGAATTGAACAGGGTGAAGAATTGCTGGCACAAAACCTGCCTTTCATCCACTTCCTATGTTTTAACATACATTGTCTCCTCTAATGGCTAGTTAAAGGTTTTTATAAAGTAATACTGTTCTATTTCAAATTTGTACATCAAGTAGATGCGATTACCATAGTCTTTCTGGATATAGGGTTTTAACTCACTAGCCAGTATGAAACTTCCTCAATGATGTTTGTAAAATACCTAAAACTCAAAAGTTACTGAGTTGGGTGGAGAGAGGGAATTCTGTCAAAAAAGTTAACTTTCCCACTTTCACTTTTTCAGCAACTTCTCCACTTAAAGGCTACTGTGATATGATACTTCTTTAAATGATTTGTACTGGATATAGAGTGAAATCATTATTCCATGATCAGTCTCTGGGAAACTTATTTAATTGGCAAATTCAGGACGTCATCCCAAAAATTTCTGGGCTATACAAGACCTTCTCTTATCACTTACACCTGTGCCACTCCATGACATTCACAGTTCACTGGTACTGCCTGACAGCTTGAGTTACCATTCTGTATGACATCACATAAGATTGCCATAGCAGCAAAATATGTAAAAAATGGCAAAGAAAAGAGAAAGAACTAAGTATTAAGCATAGTAGATAAGAGCCTAGGTTTCAGAGAAAATATACCCATTATTTCATTTTCATAGTGTTTTACTGCAGTAAGATAAGTATCATTAAAATTAATGGGAGAGAGGTTTTTTCCTACCTTCTAAAATCTAGTTACAGCATGGGATGAAACTATGAAAATCATTCTCAAGTTGACACTACTTCCCTTTTAATTTATTCTGAAAATCGTACAAAACCAAAGTATACTTCCTAACCTTTGCAGTTTAGAAAATGATAGTGTTTAAGTCAGCAAGTAAGGTATGACTACAAATACATCAGCATCATGGTAAAAATAAGACAAATGGAAATTTGTGCTAAAATGGATATAAGAGGCACCCTTAAAAAAAAGAAGTGAGTCATTTGAATTTTCTATTACTGTGAAGTTTTCTGCAGGGCACCTAAAAATTTCAAACCTTAACAAAAATCTATAGTTTTGTTTTTATGATTTTTAGTTACTGTTGAATGCTAATATGAGAGCAAAAAAAAAAAAGGCTAAGGCAAGTTATTCAACTGAGAAGTTCCACAGAAACTTAAACATCCACAAGCATTTTCTTTTCAAACAGTCTATTCCTGCCATCACTTTGCAGGGATTTTGTGGCTGAGTCCCACAACTGCTAACAAGGATAACTGTGCACAGTACATCTGAAGTGCACAAACTAGACAGGAAAAAACCCTTTTATTTTTTTAATTGACCCACAAAACCAAGCCACAGTTGCAGTGAAATTGAACAGTATCTTGCAATTTCATTCCTTAATTAGGAGCCCAGAACATGGCAGAAGTCCAGGCCCTAGCTCAGGCTGTTTATCTTCCAATACTTTCAAGTCACTTACTAGCCAAAAAAGAAATTACAATGTGATTTAAAGGGAAATCACTCAGCTTCCAGGCTCATTCTTTGCCTGCCTCCTCCCTCTCCTTATTTTTTTAATTGACACGGTTGCAACCATAACATAAGTCTGATCTGTTCATCCCTGCAAACAGCTGTTCCACTGCGCTGCAAGAAAAACATTTGTAAAAATTTTAGTTTAGGTTGAAGTATGTCATTTCCTTAAAGTTCCCCCTCAAAAATTCCAATGAAGTTTCACAAACATTTTTCTGTTTTTAAAAACTTTTTGTGTTGTGTTTCAGTAAAGAAGTTGTGATAGCTTAAGAATGTCATATGTAGCACTGAGTGCTAAATCTCAGTTTCTCAGATCCACCTCTCTGCAAGTACTTTTCACCATCAAACAACTTCTGCTGCCAATTGTCCAGATGCAATGGGTCAGTGCTGAAAGAGATTCCTCTCAAATGACCTGCCACTGACCAAGTCTAGAATCTGCTGCCTCCAGTCCTTCACTTAAGACACCCCCTTTTTCCCTTTGGGTGATTTAATGGGAGACGGCATAGAATCTCACTCAGCTCACACAAGCTGAGTACTGAACTGGAAGCTCCATGAGTAAAAGATGCCACTGCACATCTACAAAGCAAAGGAGAGAGGCTCAGCTGCACCAGTGCTTCCTGTTGAAACTGGGACAATGCTTGGCTTTCAGCACACTTGATGAAGATAACAAAACCATAAGAGACATCAGACTAACCTGGTCAGCCAGACAGCGGGCACATCCAAACCACACTACAAATAATTCTTCAGCTGCAAGTGAAGAGTTTTGCTGCTTTGTTTCCTTAAAAATAGAGCTCGTGATTTTAGATGTATTACAAAATCTGTTATTATTTTAAGTCACTAACCTTAAGAACTTTTCCAAAAATGGATTGTCATACTCCATGTTTTCTAAAACATCATAAGTATAATAGCAGTTCCAGAGCACTCTGAACAGTGAGCGTAAAATACTTCTACTCAGCTTTCGAACATAAGGAAGACCTTAAGTATATTTGACAATTCCCAATTAGAAAGATTTGGAATTTGTTCAGGAACAAATGAATTAGCTGCTTCGTCAATTGAAGTTAGCAGAGTCTCACACAATGCAAAGCTGAGAGCACTTTTTACTAGATGTCTTGACCGTATTATACAAGCACGTGACACCACAAAGTAATACAAAGTATTCTATAAGATGGTGAGAGCACGATATCATCTCCTGCTCAGAATATTTTGACAGATACAAATAACATTCCTGGATCATAAACTAGAATTGTTTGAAGTGAAAATTTCCCATTCTTGCATTATGGATAATACTAAAAACATTATATAATGCAATACAAGGAAATTCTGTCTTGGGGTTCTGACGACAAGCCACTTGAGTTACACTTTTTTCCTACATAATGTCACCAAAACTCTCAATGGAATTATATATAGAATAAATGATAGGTGATGGCAAATTACGAGGCCATAATACATACAGTAAGCACCTAATATACTCTTATAAATTACAGACTTTTATAGCTTTATATTTTACAGTGTAATGTCACATATCAGTGTGACACAATACTCCAATTCAAGACATGATATCATATTTAAGAAATAGAGAAAAAGCAGGAGCAGCCCTTATTATGGTAAAATTACTTTGGAAATGTACAGATTTGTCATATTAAAAAGAGGCACAGAGATCAAAATATGGGCCTTAAGGAAGAAGGTATGTGTCAAACAATGACCAGCTCTGTTGTGTCCCTATACTGTGCTCTACAAATGTTAGTGTTTGCCTAACATTAGGCACTGCTGCACAAGAGATCCCAGGCTGGATTCTGCACTCAAGGGATAGGGCAAGGGGTGCTCCACATCATTGAGCAGTGACTTCTCCAGCTGATTAAGAAGCGGCACTGATGGGCTTCACTGGGATTCCCATACAAAGCTCTTCAACCTGACAGATAACACTGCATTTTGGGAATCTAAAGGATAATACTGAAGTGAGGGACGGGAGCTGAGGGAATATTCCATTCCTAGAGCTCTGGATTGGGACCACTTCTGAGGCAGGAAATTAAATAACTACCCCTGAAAAATGAAGCATACACTACTAGACAGCATCCATCTGCCTGCGTATACCTACCTTGCTAAGTTTTGGAGGCATTGGTTAATCATTTGGGAAAAAAGACTACATGTTCTCAAGTTCCTATAAATTCTGAGGAAACAGAGAGTCAGGCAGAAAAGAATTATTTTCTCAGTGCCTTTCTTGAGGATGCAACTCCAATCACCCTAGATGCACATCAGTGGACCTTAGTCAACCCACACTTACAAGAGGGTGGAGCAAAGGGGCAGGGAAGGACAGGACGAAGAAATCAGTCTCCCTCTAAAGAAACCCAAGACTAGGACAACTTTTAGTCCATGTTCCTACCATATTAAACACCAGACGATTACACTATAAGAAACAAGGACATAGGAAATCGCAAACACCAACCTGTTTGTTACTGATAAACAAGAACACCCAACAAGTATACAAGTGAAAAGGGCATGATCACGCTGCACTTCTGTCGTGAGGTAAGTTGCCATTTGTATGTACATTCTTGCTGCTCTCTTAGGTGGGCAGCAAACAAGACATGACTGATGTCTTTAAGATACTCCCCATAACTAGTTAAAGCTGATGTCACTGAGAGGAGAAAAAAAGGGGATGATGACAAAACAGAGAGAGTCGTGGTCTAAAGCTGCACCAAGGGAGATTCAGGCTGGGAGGAATTTCTTCATGGAAAGGGTTATTCAACATTGAAATGGACTGCCCAAGGAGGTGGTGAAGCCATCATCCCTGGAGGTGTTCAAGAAATTACTAGATGTGGCACTTAGTGCTGTGGTCTAGTTGACAAGGTGGTGATCAGTCAAAGGTTGGGCTCAATGACCTCAGAAGTCTTTTCCAACCTAAATGATTCTGTAATTCTATGATTCTATATCTCTTTCACCTGACAATCTATTGTGCTGTCCTCATCAGAATACCGCTCATAATAATGTCTAGATTAAAACAGGACATAATGTGACCCTCTATTTGAGATACACCCACATCAGCCCCTAGCAGTGGCAAAGAGACATAAAACAACCAATGAAGTTGAGAAAACTATTTATATATTTGAAAGCAGGTACCTGCCTAAGCAGCTTTCTGAGGCGCTGCTACATTGCAGAAGCCAAAACAAGAGCATTTTTCCTTCAACTTGCTCACAGTTGATATGTGAGTGTTTTGATAAAACAGGAACAGGTTCAGGTGCCCACTGCTTACCCTGTCAAGCAAAAGCACTTCCACTCCTTCTCCCAAACTGCTGTGACCGGTAAATGTGTCTGGAAAAACTCCCGCTTGCAGGACGCAGAAGTAAACTCTGACCTTCCCTGGAAGCAGTCCTACCCAGGCACCCTAAACAGCCAAACACCTCCCAGTGAAATGGAAGGTTGATTCACAAAGGACCAGAGAAAAGGATTCTAGATTTGTCTGCTAGTTGTCACTTTTCCATCACTAGAAAGATCAAGACTTCAGCAGACTAGCAAGCATCCTACAGGTGAGTGCATCGTGTACTTCATGTGAAGTGTTATGTTGGGTTTCCAGTTCAGACAGCATCTTTTCATTTAATTTTATGTTTTAGAAATTCTGTATTGTTCTACATATTGATTCCTTTCGTTGTGGAAATTGTCAATATTCAGAGAACCTGCTATGAGATAGAATGGACTCCAACACGAGTGAGACAGTTGCTTACGACACTGTTATATGATGAGGCTGCTGAAAGCTTTAGCCATTCATAAAACACACAGGTTTCATTGAGAAAAGAAACACCACCATGGCCTGGCAGCACACTGTACAAACAAAACACAGCCTTTGTTCAAACAGGATTTCTCTTTTTCTTTTTTTCATTTAAAATTTACTCCACTGACAAAGCAAGCAGTATGCACATTTCACAACCACCATCAGGTGGGAAGCATGGCTTAGTCTTCCTGATAGAGTATCTAACCAGCTAAACAAAAATGATGATTTAATTTAACTTCTTGAAGTATCTACTTTGAGCCCATGAATAGACATCAAATCAAGCTCTATATAATATGCTATGATATAGCAAATTTGCTAAGTTGAGAAACAAACAAAAAAGAAACAAGTACTACAAAAAAACCCCAAAATTAATAATGGTTATTTAAGTAGTTTGGAATACTAACAACTGAAAAAATAGTTTACATTTCCTATGCATTAGCTTTTCACTTTGCTGCAACTGGACTTTCTTTTCTGTTAGAAGATAAGGTAAATGGCAATGCCTGCTACAGAACAGATGCATCGCTATGAAAGTAATCTCTCTCCAGTGGAAACCTCACTTGTCTTTCTTTGTTGGCTTCTAAACAAGCACTCTGGTTAAGAATACAGGGTCACACAACTGCATATTCCTAATGCATCTGAGTCAAACTGCAAATACTAAGTTGCATTCAACTCCTCTGAATAATCCTGACCACATTTCTCCAGGGTGAAAATCTTAGAAAGGATAAGAAATGACATTACACTAATTTGGAAAGGAGAAAAACGCAACACACTGGCCTGCTAAGAGTGATGCAGTGCATCATGCTGCCGTGCCAGAGATCAGAGTTCAGACTAGTCTTTTAGTTTTGAGCCTTAGGGGAGACAGGGCATGGCTCAAAAATAATGTGTTTTGGTGTCTAAGAGGGGAAAGTCAGTGGCAGCAGCACTTCATCTGGCAGGCCGACTTAGCTCTGAAGTTACACAGAAAAAGAGAAGGACTATGTGTTCAGGGCTGGCAGCTGAGAAAACAAGAAATGTGGTCTCCCCAGGAAATAAATTTAAGATTATGTTGATGCACTATCTGTATCCTTCCTAAGGAGGCGATAGAAAATTTGAAAGTTAAATCGAGTTGTCCATGACATGCTCAACACCATTTAATGGGAAACTCCTGCTGGTATTATTCATGAGAGATACATTTCTTACCAGTACAACTAAAATAAATATAAAAAAAAAAAATTTAAAAAAATCCCTAAGTACAAATCCTTTCTCTTTTTGATAATAGGTAGTGAAGGACAGATGCATTTTCATGAAAGGCACCACATGGAAGAGAAAAATTCTCCTCTTTTATTTTTAAAAAGGGTGCCAGATGCAAATGTTTCACTGGACGCCTATAAGTACTTAAAATACAAAACACCTTCTTCAAATGCATTAAACACAGAGTGAGACACTTTAAATACACTTGCTTTGTCAGACAGGCAGCTGGCACCACTTTTGTAATGAACAGGACAAACATTCTGTCCAGTCAAAGTGTTACCAAAATATAGCAGGAGGCTCAGCTTGACTTGCACTCACGAATATCAAAAGCAGGTTCTTCTCATTACTTTTCTTAAAGATAAAAAATATCATCTGACTCTCCTACTCCAGGAAGGCAAGAATGGTTTAGGTTTTCTTTTTAAACACATCTCTCTGCAGAAGACGCATGCCAGCCCCAGCTCCTGCTCTCTCATCTCCAAATTGTACAAACCCCTCCATCCTAGCCTTTCCCAAAAATGCACCATTCTGTGGGTGATCAAAGGTCTCCCCTCTCTTCAATTATTCTGCCACAGTAAATAGAAAGCCTCCAGGACAGCAGCCACATCAGCAAAAACATTAGTTAAAACCATATGTGCCATCAAACTTTTCACGCCTGCACTCTGTGTAATTAATTTTGCCACTTCATACATTTCTGGAGGAAAAATGAGAAAGAAATCAGCCAGCAAACTAAGCCAGCCAGCCTCTCAAAAAGTGAGACGTGTCTTTTGTAAGCCCACAACATTTAGGGCCACCAAACTAAATGGAGAGTTTGCCTCGTTTACTGGCAAGTGCCAGAGAAAAAGATTTTTTGTAGAATGAGGGGAAAAGGAAAATCATCTTTAGACTCCCCCAAAACAGAGCAAAATGCCAATTCCACCTGAAACCGTACTTTAGGTTTTAAAATGCTTTTATAATTTCCTGAGCTGAGAATTATTCACTGTTCATATCCCTTTCCCCTCCTCTAAGGAAGTTAAAAGCAACGTTTAGTGCAAGCTCCATGCGTGGAGCCACACCTAAAACACAAGGCGATGCCTTCCCTCCCCCTCCCCCAAATCCATGAGCAGCCACAGCTGGAACTGTTTTACACCGGCCGGCCGAGCCGGGTACGAGCGCTCGCCTCCTCTTTGTCCGTAACACGGCACAGCGCTGGCCTCTGAGGTAGGGCTGCATCCCTTGGGACAGCGGGTAAACACAGGCCCAGCCCCGGTTCCCTCCCAGTAGGGTCAGGCGATGCAGTGTCAAAAGCCGGCCACGGAAATATCTGGAAAAGCAGCCTACAAGGAGAGAGGCATTTGCCTTTCTAAGGATGACAAAAAGCACACAGTTGGGTTTCAGATTTTCCTGCTGTCCTGGAAGCCTAGCAAAAACACAACTGGTATAACATAAAGTCTCCTACTGTAACCATAGGGTGCTTTTAAAAACAATTTATTCCTTGCCTTGAAGAGCATATTTAGGATGTGTGTGGGGTTGGCTTGGCTTTGGCAAGTGCAGTCAGACTCTCCCCAAGGCAATGCACAGATTGACGACAACGGGGCAGTGAGCACTAGCACTGCACACTCTGAGCAGGAAAAGGCTCAGCCATGTCCTGTTGATCTGGGAGGAAGGCAAGCCTACTCCACAGAAAAGGCGCCACGCAAGTGGGCAGGCAAACTGCAACGTAAGCCAAGTCAGTAACAGTGTGAAAACTGCAAGCAGGAGTATTCCAAAGGCTAAAACACAGAGAGAGTAAGAACATTCAGGCATCTGAGGGAGAGGAACGCAGGGAAAATCAAGGATGCACAACAGAAGGAAAATAAACTTTTACATGTAACAGAAACATTATCAGGATGGATATATGCCTGTACATCCACACACAAACATACACGTCAACTGACTGTTTCAAAAGCTGCAACTAAAATTTCATTAAAAAAAGCCCAGCTGCTTCTTTACCCTGACTTTGTCTTTAAGGACTTAGCTAAGCCGAAGGAGTGGCCAGAAAAGAAGAAAAAAAAAAATCCACTTCAACCCATCTCTCTCAAATTCTTTTATTTCAGCAATGCATTAAGCAATCTCCCTGCAGAGTTATTCTCTTCTTCCTGGTGTGGATAAAGCTCCCCCTGGGGAGCTCTGTAATTTCCAGCTTCTCCGAATTCAGGTATTAGTAAAGACCGCTTGGGGACACGCAACAATATAACTCTACATTTTCAGGCATTCGGAGAGAACCCCCTAAGGGTCCCAAGTTCAAATTTCTGAAATGTAGGCATTGTAAAAGGAACCTCGGGGGACTCCAGCAATAGAAATCTGCTGAATTCAAAGCATTTCCTAAGCCCTGGCAGGAGCCTTTGCTCCCACTGGAGGCTTTTTATAAAACATGTGTTGCTGACATGTTGACAGATTGCTCAGTGAAGTGTTAGGTGCATACACAGGCTGGCCATTTAGGGGGACATCAGTTTACCCTTCATCTCTACCTGAAGCACCATGTTTTATACATTACCCGAGGACAGGCAGAAAACAGACACTCTCCTACAAAGTACAGTATCACTTGGCAAGAGACAAAAAAAAAAAAGACCCCCACAAAACTAAAGATATTACATATATACATACACACACATATACAAGGAAAGGAAGAGAGAAAGAGAGAGAGGGAGTTGTACAGCATCTTCCAAATATCAAAAAGGTCACAAAATAAATTAAGTGTACAATACAAGGCCTAGGCTGGAAATTGCCTCCATGTATCAGGCCTGCCACCCCTTTTCTACACAGGCCAGAGCTCCGAGGGTATAATGAGCAAAGGAATTTTCTAATGACAGCTGACTGTTGGGAGGTAATCTGATCAAAGGCCGATATTAAATCCAACTTCTGCTCATATCAGGGTATTAGTGATGTACGACTTAATAACCCAGCAGCTCCAAAAGTGCTGCCGTGGCAACAGGATGGAAATTGGGATAATAATGTATTCATGGTGCTGGCGACCTGGGGCTGCAGTGCGTGCTCTCAGGGGAGGGCACTTCACCCTGAGCCAGACGTGTCTGGGCAAAATCACTTCACAAAGGACAGGAGTTGAATACTGAAGAGCTCTGGCACTGATGAGTGTGTCGATAAGGGGAAGAGTGGAATGAAGTGAAGGGAGAAAAGGAAAAACATTTTCAGCAGAAGAGCTTGAGTGGTGCTTCTCTGAAAAACTGATGGGGCTCAAGAAGCTCTCCCCGACAAGTACAACCAAAATGGATAATTATTAAATGAACATAAAACTACATTCTCTGCAAAGTGCTGAAGGATGGATAGCACCAGCTTACACAAAGTGACAAGATTTTCACATCAGGCTACATCTATCTTCCAGCACTTCCACTGTGCATAAAAGGGCCACTGCCTGCTACCATCAATATCCAAAATTCCTTTAACATTAAACAGCTTCTCAACCTTTCCTGCCCTTAAATCTCTCAAGGAAGAAAATCCAAGAAAAGGTCACACATCAGCCACACCTTTCAGGGTCTTGTAGCTGCATTTCCTGCATAAATGGAAATCTCCTTCACATTACTCCCCCCCACCCTCCCCTTCTATAATCACTACAGTGATGCATAAAATATCAAAACCACACATTTCTTTCTGGTATGAAACCAGAAAGAAACTTGGCAATACAATACGGTCATTTCAGCACAACTTTACAAATTATTGTAACATCAGTTCCTTTGATTCTCTAAATTAGGAAACAAAGATGGACATATAGATTATTTGAATTCCACTTATTTTCTAGACAATAGACAGTAGTGAGAGGGTCTTTCTTTCTTTCATTCAACCATAATTCAAAGCTACTTCAAAATACCAGAGTCATTTGGGGGGATTCTAGTGGCAAGAGTCTGAGGAACAAACTTTTGTTGACTGCATTAGGGGAGGGGAATGGGTGTCCATTCATCTGACATTCTCTGATGTCTCCCTTGCACGGTTTACTGGGCTATACCCTTGCATAAATTTCCAGCTATTGGAGTCACTCACAAAGTCACAGCAGAACCCACTTCTGCTGAAGAGGTGCTGAAGCACTCACTTCAAAGAGGGGTAAAAAGGCAACTGAAAAACTTCTCATGGCCACTGCATCAATCTTGCAACTTGGATCACAGGGAAATCCAGCTCTCTACCATTTTTCTGACATGCAAGGGAGGGGATAATTTAGAATATCCCTCTTTCTATCTTCATGCTGTACCTACTGCACAACGTACACACTGTACTCTCAAGCGCTCTTCCTGCCTTTCCTAGTATTACAGATAATTTGCTAGTTTCAGAGTGTACTTATTACAGGACTGTCAGAGGAGTTTTTGTTTCAACAACACGTTAACTTTACTGCACTTATAAAAAACATTATGTGTCCCCTGTGATTCTGTGTGTTTAAGAGCAGCGAAATGTTATTGATCCCAGTGTGACAAATCAAGAGTTAGGTAATGTCTACAAAACTCAATTTTCTGCAAGACATAAAACCCTTTTTATGAAACCCTTCCTTAAGAAATTCAGGAAAAATACACACAAAAAATTAGAGCAAAAAGGTCAGCAACTATTTTTTTTTTAATTAATGTAATCCAATTCTAGCTTAATGACAGGCATGACCACTGAGGCCAATTTAAAGCAATATTTACTCTCACTACTGTAAAACAATATGTGAAAACTCCTGTTTTCTAAAATCACTTTGATATGATTAAGAATTGTATTTAGAAAGCCCAAAAAACTAAATTCAGTTTCCCTTTGGCAAGCATTCAATGCTGAGCATACTATAAGTTTGGATTCAGGCATAGGTTATATAACACGTAAGATTTTCCAGGATTTCAGTTCAAACTGCTTATATATGACCTTAATGTACATTTACAGAATGAACTGGCTTTTAAAAAATCGCAGTGATGCAAACATCCCATTCAGTTTCTCCTAGAAGCTATACATTTGCCTAAATTTTTTTTTTTTGTAAACCAGTTTCCTTTTCTCAATGGCTACATGAAGCAGTGGTGAAATACTAGGGGAGAGATGCACTAAAAAGCAGCTATAACAATTCAGTTGTAATTTGCATGAGATTCACATGCATCTATAGAAATTTCAGATATGTATATATATTGGGATTTTTTCCCCCAGCTGTTCAGGGACAGTAGGTACTGGTACTGCATTTAATTAACAAGCAAATGTGATGCCCTCCGATGTGAACAATACTGAGCCAATCACTAATGTTCTTAAAAAACAGATGTATTACATGCACTGTACTACTCCTGAATACTAGAGTATCCATTTTATATCCTTTTTCCAGCAAACTTGAATCTGTCACAAGCTTTCCCTTGTTCCCTAACCCCTTTTTTCCTTTTCAGTTTCAGCTTCCCCCTTAAAATTTGTTTTCCAGATCTGTTGGTAGTTCTCTTTCTATTTCTTTTCTGTCTACTGCATTCATCATTATTCAGCTGCATTATAGCACTTAAAAAAAACATCCCAGCTTTGGAAAAAAAAAAAAAAAAGGCAAGAAAAAAAAAAAGAAATCATTTGATTTTCATTGCCCTGGAGAGAATTAAATACCCCCAAGGAAAAATTCTGGTACATTCTCTGCACACATTTACATGCAGCCAGTGAAGTAAACATTTCCATAATTGCTCACTTCAGAACACGTTACCCAGTTCCTAGGTACAATAACTGTCAGGAGTCAATGAGGAATAAAGAATTTTCCTGAATCCTTGCACATAACCTGACTAGCATTAATAACTCCACAGTTGTACATAAGTTAAGAAATGGATTACTGCCAGGCAACAACCTTGCTCTGAACACTTTGGGCATAATGCATTCTTCAAACTACCATTAACAAAATAAATACATATTAAAAAAACCCCTACAAACTCAAGACTACTGATAACAAAGTATACTTCTCTCTCAGTTAAAAACCATATAGCCCTAACTACAGCTTTTTCTTAACCCCAGAAATTATAGTAACATATGGCTTCCATTTACTTCCAATTTTACTTGTACTGTGAGCTTCTTCAGTGAAGTTGTCTTCTATTGCTAAATGACAAAATGAATGATGAAATTCAGTTGCTATGCTAGAAAAACAAAAAACAAACAGTGGTGCCTTATCCCAAAGGAAAACTGGACTTCAGTTATGAATCATCCTTACCAGCAAATCTTGGATATCTTAAATAAAAGACTTTATGTACTTATAGAAAAGAAAACAAAACATGATCTAAAAACTTCACCAGAAAGATCCTCCTTTTGCTCCTTATCATTAGAATCCAAGGTTAGGGAGCACACCATGCACCTTCAGTGGTTATTTAAATAGAAGTTCCCTGCTACAAGGGACACCAATGAATAGTGCTAACATCAAATCTGCTCAGTTTTTATTGCATGTTTGCAGAGCTCTTCATATTGCTGGGACCACAATGAAGAGCCCTGTAAACATGTAATAAAACCAAGCCCATTGGATGTTACAGTATTAGTAATTTTTCTACAAAATTAAAGTGTATCTGCTTTGTCATCAGCCTGATTTGAAAACCTCTCACATGTTTTATGGTTACTTAATCCTTTTTTGATATTTCATCTGTAATCTGCCTAACTAGACTGTGAAATAAACTCAGCTAATTATTTTTTTTAAATCTGACATTTTTGTTTGGTTTGGTTTTTATTTTTAATGGCTTTTCTAGACCATCAAGTTATGAAGACAATAAAAGTGTAGCTCTGTGTGTTATAAAGTATTTATGATATTTTCAAGGAATTTTTTCACCCAGGCAGAAAATATCCTTTTAATAAGCCCTTTTTACTGCAAGAAGCTATTATTGGTATCTTCTTTATTGTTGTTTTCATATTTTCAGCATAAACATAATGGAGAGAAAAAAGGAAGAGAAAATAAAGCAGTCAGAAGACAGATGCAGACAACAGAAATGTTATGTAATCTGATAAAATGATGGATAAAATTAAAACTGGCTGTCAGGCAAAATGAAAAGCAATTTTGCTTACAATTTTCAGAGTGGCTATGGAAAAGCAGCCAAATCTATGTAATGCATGCTGTCTGTAGTTTATGAGTATACACAATAACCAAAAAGGTGCTTTGATTAGAAAGAATGCAATGATGAGCACAGCCTAAAATACCGAATAATGTACTTGAAAAAACTTCTCCTCTGAAAGCCTAGAGGAAATGTTTGAAAGCCCTATTAAAGCAGAACAATGAACTAACAGAAGAACTCACTGGTTACTTATTTGGGAAATGCAGAATAATTCCTACTAGAGACTCCATTAATTAGAACAAATCCTAACTACTCTTTGAGAGCTGCCAGAGACAAGGCTGTACTCTTGGATGAGCAGAAGTCTTACAGGGGTCAAAGGGACTCATACACAAACACTGAACATCTAATCATCTAAAGATTCTGGTGCTGTTCCCTTTCAAGTTATTATGTAAATACCAGCAAAACCCAAGTAGCAAACACCAAGTAAAAGGGAACAATGCAACAGAAATAGGACTTTTTAATGAAATTTGATGAAGAGGCAGATCCGACATCACAACGAAACTCTAAGAGATTTGGTCCTACCTCCTATAAATGCCTAACGATAAAATCCCTCTCTAAGACTATGCTTATTCTTCTCAACTAGCTGAATCCATCTGGAGGAGAAAGGGGGATAGTGAAAAACGTACAATCTTCTCTCCTGCCTGGGCATAAGAGTCAAGATGAGGCTTGAAAAGTGACTTATTCTTGTTTGTCCCTCCATTTTTTTCTGACCCAGGGACTTAACTGGCAGAACCAATCAGGATTTAATCCTTTTCTTTGATGCACAACTTGACTTATGAGGTTTTTTTCTCATCTCCTTAGAAAGACTGGCGTAACCGTGGGAGGGAAGCTCTCCTCTCTCCCCGAGTGCCTAGTGGTAGTGTTTCCCCACACCCAAAGGGTTAAATCAATCACATGATAAGGAGTTCAGGAACAGATTTATTCCACCAGGTGGGAGAGACCTTTCCTCTGCATTATGACATCATCTGCTTCCCATGATCTTTTCGAATTTTCATTTTAAAAATATCCTGCTCCTGAAAGGACATTTTGGTGTCCGCCTCAGTCTCTCTTGTGGTCTCCCTCTGGCATAGTACAGTTTTGGGTTTTTGTCTTTCAGTACAAGTTTTACAGCTTTCAGTGTGAGGGAGAGAGTCCAAAATTATGGAGTTTGAAAACCAGCCATCAGTGGTATCATACCCTAAATAGAGTTGGTCACCTCAGTGATGCAGGTCCACGCCTGGCCTGCAACAATACTGCAAATATCTGAAAAGAGGCGACTTCCTATCTCACAACACTATAATCAGCACCACAGCCAGTAACTAACACAAGCTGTATGTTTATGGTTCACAAGGCATCACATTGTTAATGAGCAGATAAAACAAGAAGAAAGGGCTGTTCTTTGTTTACAATACTCCCCTCATAAGCAACAGATGTCCTGATAGACTAGACTGCATTGGCTTTGTTGGTTGAGAACCTCCCGCTGGCCCTGGATGAGAACCAAGCATCCATACTGATTTTGTTACAATTGTCAGCTACTTTTGTTACTGCAAACCATGAACTGTTGCTGACTCATCTGTGGTCCCATGGGCATGAAGGAAATAATGTATGGAGTCATGCAGTGACTCTATGTATTGTTTTACCCCCAAGATGACTACTGCTTGCACACCCAAGAGTGCTTTCTTGTGGGGTGCCACATAGTTTCCTGACATCATCCTTCCTGGTGACTGCGTATAAGAAGAAATGGCTGGCAGAATCGCATTCTTCTGATTTCTGTCAATGACACTGAATGACCTACGTATTTTTTTCCCAGGACCAAGATTTAGGTGAAGATGAGCCATCCAGTGTACTGGCAATGAATCATGGTTAGTTCCCAGAGGCATAGAAAGACCACACAGACTCTTTCCACAGGGGCAAACATGCCTGAGTTCTGTGGTGGTGTGCTGTGGTCCTCCTGGGTTTCTGTATTTTGGGCCATCCAGATAAAAACAGTGGCCAAACAACCTTTTTGTGTTATGTCAGAGGCTCTCATGGTTAGATCTATAGACTGAAGTATAGATTACTGTTATAATCTCCTACATAATTTCATCTTTAGAGCACTTCAAAACTTCAGCTGATGAAAGAGGCAGAAATGCCATTACTGAACATGGTTTCATACAGGAGCATCATTGCTCTGTTTTGTCACCCACTTTGACCCTCAGAGTCATCCTTAACAGTGCTGCTTTTATCCACTAATCTTACTTAACCTGGAACCTACACATGACAGAGGACAGGTTTCCTGAGGTGCTTTACTGAAAGGACACTCCTCAGGTTAGCTCCTGAAAAGCTGGCAGGTGTCCTGTATAAAATCTCCAACTGCATGAATTCAGTTTCCCTTATTTCAGCACAGTTTAGATCTGTAAGATTTGCTGTTGCAGGCCCAATTTGGTGTGGGTTGTGTTTTGGCTGAAGTGTGCTGGAGGAGGAAAGAAAATGGGGAAGAAAGCAATAGTTGAGGTAGGGAATAATTGTGCAGAGTTTAAATAGCAACTGCATACTGATCCTAATTACTGCTCCCATTTTTATGAACCGTGGTAAACAGAGCTTTACAAGCTCATGTATTTGTTCTCACACAGGGCTTTTTGTCAGAATAGTCTATAAACACCTACACCTCGATGTGCCATCAAGACTTCCTCCCTTAAAACATTTTTCTCAGCCTCTTCGGTCACAGAAGCTGCGGGTGTCACACTCAGGCTGTTGCTTAGAGGGGGAGGGGCATGCTCTCCTCAGATGTTCAAAATCAAGCATTCATTATGGCATATGCCATCGAGAATGACTTGTTTTTATATTCTGCTCAGTGAACCAAGATTATCTACTTCACTGAGAAGAACTATGTAGGAGACCATCTCCTTTGTTTATTCTGCTTTCAGACAGACAAAAGGCAAGTTTGATGAATGATATATGGATGCTTCAAAAAAGTTGTTAACTAGAACCATTCTATGGTTTTCCATTCCAGAGCTTCACCCTATCACTTATAACATGGCCATCCCCCACACCTCCAAAGGGAAACTCCCTTACATCTTACCCAAAAATGCTTTTCCCCCTTAAAATACAGTTGCAAGGCTAATTTTCTTGTCAGTGCAGGTTACAGCTTATTGGTCCAGATCACATTTACAGTGGGAATTAATGTAATGCTCCCTTTTCATTTCTCCTGGCCAGCAATCACTTCATTTCTGAAGCAGAGTGCTGTGTGAGTCTGCTCTACAAAGCCATGTCTCATGAGCACTGTAGATGTCCTTGAGGCATGAGTCTGATAGTAGTCCAGGTAACTGTGAACTGTGAGGCACAGGATAATAATAAAGATGGCAGCAGTGCCTATACTTCTCTTGGCTGTTCTCTTTTGTATTCATTTTTTATATTTAAAAAATAGTCAGTGTGCTCCAGCTCAAAAAATAATGAAAATAAATCAATGACTTGAATTTCCTGAAGAATTTTCGAGCTTTATCTTTAACAAGATCTCAAGGAAAGACCTGTTAGTATTCTCATGTTACTACCACTCAGCAGATGAACTGCTGTCTACAGCAGGGTCCTTTCCATCACACGTACACTTGAAGTTTGGGTTGGTGATACTAATAGCACACCCTTGAACTGTGTCTCCATTCTTCAACATGACACTAAAAGTGGACTGTGGTGCTCTGGAGCCTTTTCTCAGCTCACAGTGATTGAAAGGTCCTCCCCGAGGCTCTTTTTGCCTTAATATCATGCAGAATTTCTGCCTTCTCTTTCAAAAGAAAATTCCTTGTTTAACTTCTCTAGGGTCACTGTATACTGGTGCAGAAAAACAGGTGCAAGACAGGTCTCTCTCTCATGTTAAATTTCTGTTCGCTTCAATTCTCCATAGATGATTCATACAATTTCTGGATCAAATTACCTGGTTTTAACTACTGACAGGATCAAATTAACAAGAAAAAATGGAATATAAAATGAACCACATTGTAATGAGGGTGTGACACACAGAAGTACTACTACCAGACAGAAATCTGTTCCCTTGTTCAGAAAAGCACCCATACACTCCTGTAACTTGTAGCAGGCCAGTAGTGAACAGATAAGTTCTACAGGATGAGCAATGCATTTCAAATAAACTGCACCTCTGCCTTCAGTGACTGAAAGCTGCTGTCACCTGGATTCAGGCATCAGCTAAGTTCAGAGGACACAGATGTGAAACTTCTGTTTTCTACAGAAATTAGTATTTCAAAGAGCTGACTCTAAGAAAGGACTGTCAAACTATGGAGACAACATACAACACCAAAAACCAAGTTAAGCAGAAACCAGTACATTTCTGTCCTTTGCAAATCAAATACACAGACTTCACATAGCCACAGTGCGCATTAAAGCAAACGTAAAATACCCAAGTTACTGGGGATCTTGCCGGCCACGGAACTGAAGCAGCATCCTGAGAAAGAGAAGTTGTTTACTTGAAAGTGAATACAACTCTCTTTCTTAGAGAGCTAAACTATCTGCATGGCATTATACCATATAATACAGACACAATTACTGCCCACTACTGCAAGAATCTTTGCACTGAGATCCATTCTACTCCATTGTATGCAATAAGCTTTTCTTCTTAATCATCCTCTTCCCTTTTGATACCCAAACCATAATGCAAAATTCTGGGTAACTTCAGCAATACAGGGTCCTGAACATCCATTATTTGTTTGTGCTCAGCCTTCCTGTGCTTCACTGCACATGCATGTTATGAACTAAGTTTCTGAACAGATATAGCTTAGATTCCCAAATTAATCTGATTATTACATTAAGCACAAGGCCCTTTCATCAGGTATTTACTTCCTCACTTGCTCTATCAAACACCAATAAGTAAGAGCGAATAAAAGGCTGAAGAAGGCTGCCACAGTAATACCTAACTGCTGCTTCTAGAGAAAAGGTTAATCTTTGTGCATGTTGAAGTGACTACATTGAAATCCAGAGTTCTATTCCCTCATTTTGGATGCTAGTTCCGCTTTCAGCATCACTTAAAACCAAAGAGACACAATCATGTTTACTGTTTTGTCTGGTCACATTTATTTATGTCAATATTAAAATCTTACAAGTTTCATAGATTGAACTAGAGCAGTGGTGAGGGTGGAAGAACAGAGGACCATTTTGTTAGCTTTCACTGCAAAGAGACGTGGATCTCAGGCACCTCTGCATCCTTTCAGCTATTTACGACATTTATTCAGCAATTAAAGATTTTAGCGATCATGTTATTCACTTCACCTTACTTAATACGATTTGCCATCCTTTTGTTTCTTCCAGAGAAGGCATTTTACACATCTGCAAAATTACTTAGACTGGAGATCATTTCTAAGTCATAATGTTGTCTCAATGAGTAGCACATTATGGTCAGTAAACTAAATGTTAGTTATACTTTTATGCATACCTACTTTCAAATCATTTGAACAAACTTATACGGTAAATAGATACGCAAAACAGCCAGAGTTAACAGATGTCACCCTCTAATCTTTAAAGCCTCATCCTTTACTTTGGAGTTGCAGAGATAAGTATTTGAGAGCTCAAATAAGAGACACACTTCTGAATACAATTCTATAAACAGTAGGCATTTGTATAAGAGCTTGCTATATTTTTCATAAAGACAGATTCACATAAAATGTTTTCTAAAATGGAAGCTTTGATGGATAGGACCCAGTAGTGCAAATCAAATTGTAGCAAAGCACCGTTGGTGCAAATTTTATACCTCCGGATCTTACTTCTCAGACAAGTTCCACAAAGTTTAAATTCAGAGTCACAAGAATTCATTTTCTATCCTAAATACAATGATGTAAACCATCATGGGAAAAGGACAACATGGAAACCAGTTTAGTTTTACAGCCATATGGAAATCTGTTGGGGGAATGACTGGTAGTATGTGCATGCACCATTGACTTGTTTCTCTGTAACAATATGAATTGGCATAGTATAAGGAAAAGCCTAGCTTATAATTCTAATTAAATTAGAAGGTCTGCGATGTACCAGTAATTTCATCCTGGAGTGCCATATATTCCTCTTTCCCCCCTAAGCCAAGGGGAAAAGGGCAAAGAACAGTGAGAAACGCAACACCACTGAACAAAGAACCCCCACTTCACATCCTTCATTCCTCACAGCTCTAACAGAGGATCTTCAGCAGCAGTTTCCTGCACTTTAACCGCATGATGTTATTTAAAAACAATCTGAATACGCAAGGCAGAGTTATCACTATGTCTTTTCTGTGTGTTACTTTTTCTTTTAAAATAATCTGTGCATTTTAATGCCCCAAAGTTGGAAGTGGAGCATTCCTGAATAATAATTCCCTGGTATGCCGTTTCACTTCATATGCAAAAGTTTCCTTCGCTGATGGCCTGGAAGACGTGGTGTAAAGCATTAGATTGTCAAAAGAATAAAGTAATGTAGAGAATGCTAATACTCAGTGAAATTACTTACCTGTGCCAGTAAAGTTAAATTCTTGTCTGAAGTTTACTGCTTTTCAGTCTGGAAATAATTTCTTTATGATTCCTCAGATTAGAGAAAACCGTGTTACTTCTGGGCACCGGACAAGACAAGACACCAGTAAGCGTGCCAGGAAGGTGTTTTAGGCAAATAAAATGTTTCAGGATCACAACCTCATGTGTATTTCACCTTAAGTAATTAAGTTCATTTTTTATTTAATTTTTAAGCATCCTTAGATCTTCCTAACCTTCCTGAGACACTGTGAGGATAAATACATCAAAGGTTTACGGGAGAAATGTACATTGGGAACTAAAGCCCAGATAGGCAGCATTTGAGACACAGTCTCAGTATTTCTTCATCAACCACTGCAAAATGGAAATTCAAAATTATTTAAAAAAAAAAAAAAAAAAAAGAAGATGTATCACTGTATGCCTTTCTCTGGATGAAAACATTGACATTACTAATTATCTGCACAAAGCAGAGGATTCTGACTGTAAGTAATTACTAATGAAAAGTAACAGTAACTTGTCTAACTCATCTATCCTCACCTGGTCCCCTCCAGATTCAACTATACACTCTCTGAAGCTCTGAACCTCATGTGTACAGGTTGGCTTTTCAGGATCAGTAATTTTAAAAAGCTTAAAATCTACTCATGGTTTAACAATGGAAGAGATGAGTGGACTTCAAACATATTTTCTTCATGAGGGAGCAACGGCTTGTATTAATCTTCTTGTCGACAATCAAGTAGAAACATTTCCTCACTTTCTTCCTCAAGTCTGTATTGAATAACCCTGTCTCTTCTTTCACTTAAGAATCTACTGAAAAACCAAATAATTATAATACAAAAGTCCTGAAAATGAGAAACAATAGTCATTGATCATCAGGTTTCTACTACTCATAAATTATTATAAAAAAATCCCACTAGACCAAACACACATAATTTCCCTTTCTATCAGTACAAGTGTCTTCTCTATTCTCAGCAAATATAATACAGAAAGGAAGAAAGGTAAAAGATTTTAAAAAATGAATGAAAACTGGAAGGTGAAGACAAGAAGTTAGAAAGACACAGTCTTGAATAATGAGGCAATGTGAAGAAGGTTAATATTCTGTGAAATTACTTACCTTTACCTGTAAAGGCAAATTCTAGCCTAAAGTTTACTGGCTTTCAGTCTGGGAATAATTTCTTTATGCTTCCTCACCCTAGAGAAAACAGTGGTAGTTCTGGTAATGCTAAGAAAGTAGGCTTAGAGAATGGGTCTAATTTTAAATATCAGGGAGGAAACAAGTCACCAAGTATGCTTTATACTGGAAATAGGAATTTCATTCTTTCCTTCTTCCTGTTCTAGCTCATAGAAAACAGTGCAGGATACAGAAGGATCATGCAACAGAACATAAGAGGACTCATTTTATGTGATCAGTTTTGTAGTGGCAAATTTTAAGGTAAAGTAACTTTATATAGCTATCTGTTTTTGAACAAATAATACATGAGCTACATGAACTTCAAATGAACTACACAAATCTAAGCCAGGCCTGTGTTAAAAAAAAAACCAAACAAAACCCAACTAAAAAATGAAACAACAGAAATAGGGAGAGAAGTAAGAAATCCTTCAGGCATTTTCCTCAGACAGGCTTAATGTTTCTTAAAATATGGTATGCCAGATTATGCCCATAAATTCTGCAAAAAGAGGAATGCTACAGTCTTTACTTACACAATGATATAACATTACACATGCTATTTTAGAAGCATTTCAGAAGTGTAGGTTACCTATCCAGGTACAAATATAGACACTTTTTGGAGATGATGGACAGTTTCTTGAGGGGAAAAAAAGACTGTCCATGTTTCTCACAGATGAAACGCAACCAAAAATGCTAATTGCAAAGTACACTTTTAATTGAAACATACTATATAATTCCAGTATAACTATACTGGAATTTTAACATACAACACCTTTACGAGAAAATGTATTATACAAAAGACAACCACAGAGATCTATATTGGAACCATGTCCCTAAAGCTAATAAGCAATCTAATTAACATGCAATAACTCTTCTTTCAATCTGGTTTAACTGCTCATTGAGAAGCAGTAAGAAAGAAGATCTTTTATCTAGCATTTTAAGCAATGTATAAGAAAGAAGGAAAAAGAGGATACTATAATGAGCAACTTAGAGCCAGATAAAAGTTGCAACATCTTTTTATAGAAAAAGATGCTTGCTTAAAAATGTATCTCTTCCATCCAAAAAAAGATTCTTCCATGGGAGCAGAAGAAATGTTAAAAACCATTTTTACATTCAAAGTACAATTTCTTCACTTCCAGTGTCACCAAATGCAACTGTAATGAAAATTACAGTTATTTTTAGTCAATAGCAAAATAATAAAATTTTCTTTTTCATTTGTTTCTAAAAGATGTTATTCTCTGCTCTTCCCATTCCCCCTCCTCACAAGTTGGCAGATAGTCCTGATAAAACTATATACTTCATTAAGACAATAGCTGGCAAGCCTATAAACTATGCAAATAACATTTGGATTGCAAACCACATTTACTACACTTGGCTGATGGAAGAATGATTATTCCATGTCTCAATTCACTAAGAGCATATTGACTGCTTAAATACACAGCATTTCCTGTACCCCTAATAGCTTCCACAGTTTGGTAAACACATACCATGTATTACAGTAAAACATTTCAAATCCAAACTTTTCTTCCACAGAGCATCCTGTACTTACACATCCTAGAATGTTATGGAAGGAAAGGGTGGAATGCTACATGCATTTTATGGCAATTGTACTGGGGTCTGCTAAAACACGTGGTCTGATTTTTAAGCTACGTAATAAGAAGCAGAATCCCAAGCCTCGATGAGTATGTTTTAGAAAGCATACATTATGCCCTCTATCGAAAATTACGTAATTTGACAGCAAAATGTAAAAGTAAGCCCATAATTACCTTAAGCGTCTGCCACACAGTCAACCCTCTGGGCTCACAAGTCAAAATATTGTGCTAGAGCTCCCAGAGAGCAGAGGTAAGAAGACAAGGGAGGGCCAGAATACGACTTTAGGGTTAAACACCACTCTGAGCTGCTTCCTCAAACCCATGACTCAAGATGTGTGGGACTGACAGCCCACAGAACAGTTTCTCCAGCTATGGCTGGGTTATCATGGCCAGCCTCCCTCTGTGTATGGTAAAAGAGCTTGTGCTGTCAGTTACTTCTGAAACAAAGGAGTGACAAGGAAGAGTCATATCATTCTGAAACATGGAAGTTTCGTGAGTACTACTCACGTGAAAAACAATGCATCAGCCAGTTTTTGACAATGCACACGTGGAACAATCCACCTACTTGCATCTTAAAAGTTACGCTGCTTTTTGTGGACAGCTAAGATCCTGTGGCATTTTTCACAAGAGCAGGAGGTTTGCCACATTATTCTTGGACAGTTTCCTGTCTCCCCCTTCTATGTCTCATGGGTCTTAGCTGCTGTTTTCTGCAAAGCTGGCTACATTTAATGGTACTGTAGATAGATAGTTGCAAAAAAGATTTGGAGCATAGACGATGAAAGGCCTTGTGCAATTCTTACAGGTATATAAAATATAAGGTTTCCCCCCATGCAAAGAACAATTCTGACACAGTGAACACATATTAATCAGTTACATCTGCTAGCCCTGTTCATCACCTTCTCAGATTCACTGATTGAGGCACAGTTTCAAAAACATTGTATGAAAAAATGTGTGGGACTCACAGTATACAGAGATGCTCTTTGATTTCATATCCCAGCTGATGAATTTTGCAAAAGGTAGAATTTAGCCTTTAATTTGTATTGGGCCTCTTTCCATGCCCATAGAGGAGAACTGCACAAGTAATTTTTAAGCACTTCAGGCACTGTCCAATAACTGAAATGCAATGGAAAAGGCTACATGCCTCTCATGAAGCCAAGTCGGCACACACAAAGTCACCCTCAACAATATGTCAGGGTCAGCTATGCCTGCATTAACAAAAAAATATATGCTCTGTGGAATTTCACTCTTTTGTCCCACCCTATGAGGGGTAAATGCTCCTACAATTTGGGAACTTGTGATACATTCAGTGGTATCCACTATGGTATGTTCCTAAAGAAACATTATACAAAAGCTGGAGCATTCATAAAAATAATCCAGAAGTGATCAAATCAAGGATGAGACTGTTGCAATGGTTGACTGTGCAAATAACAAGATGGGCTGTAGACCTGAAATTGCAGCTATGTTCTTGGTTCCTATAAAAAGCACCATCAAGTCCAACAGAGAATGTAGAATGAAATCGAGTATTTTGAGTGAGTTTCACTCTGCTATTCTTGCTGAAGTACCCAATAGGAATAGTAGCACTACTCTGGAGATCGGAGAGGCAAAAAATGAACAAACAGTAGAAAAGTGGAGTGCAAAAGAAGGGAGAACAGACAAGAAAGAGAGAAGCAGTGGGATATTGCAGCACTACAGAAAATCATCTCCACCCTTCTCAGTCAAATGGAGAGCTGCAGGGACACCTGACCTGCTGATAGTGAAAAAGGCAACAGAAATAAAAGTAGAACTCCAGAAACCCTCAGTAAGAATGGAAAGTATAAAGATAACAAAGACAGAAAAGTAGTATCAGTAGCAAGTACACTAAATTACAAGATAAAAATCAACGACAGTGGCAGGTGGAAAGTGTCACAAAAGAGGTAGAATGTAATTTTCATAAGATAAACTGCATTATTCCATTTTCTCAGCCCTTGCTTTTCGGAGAACCTAGTATCATGTCAGACAGCAGAAGCTTTTCTACTTTCAAACTTACCTGCCACGGGAAACTGTTTGCAACTATAGGGTTAATACCACCGCCTATCACTTGTTTGGGATGTGTTATTTGGAAATAAGTTAGTTAAGCGCTGACTGTTTTTAAATGACAGAGTGATGGAAAGGCAGAGATCAGGGCGCCAAGTTGAAGAATCCTGAAAGTAACAGAATGAGAATTTGAACTCACTAGTAGAAATCCTGCCCTCAGTGAACATAATAATGACTTTTCCACTGGTTTTAGTGAAGCAAGGATTATAGACAACAACCTATGGACAAAAATTGAAGAACATTCTGCAGCAGGCTACATACAGATGCCTAGCGAAGAAAAGATTGTCCTGAAATACACAATATTCTAATCATAACATGACAGAAAAAGCAAATATTAAACCTGTTTTAAGTATTTCAAAGGCAGTTTAGAAGAGTAATTAGAATCACACATAAACCTATGGTTATTGACATATTAAAATAGTTCAGGACAAAGATGTGTTGCTTAGAAACTGAATTTACAGGAAAGATTGAACACTGTTTTGCAAAACTCCAAGAATGACTCCTGGCCACGAACTGAAGTCAGATAACAACAAGAAGAAATAAACACATACACGTGAAAAATTACTGATGTTAATTAATGTGTTTACAGTAAAACTGATGTGTTATGCATTCATGCTGAAGCCTGCATTTGTCAGAGAAAGGTGAATGAGCAACTGCCATTTCATTTCCCCATGCTTTGCTTTTTCAGCTGGTAGAAGGTTTGCAAAGTACTTGAAAAACTTGACCCTTCTCCAGCCTCCCCCGCATGAGTCACCCAACCTTCCTTCAGTCATTAGACTGCACTTCCTGCTGGGATCCAGCAGTAAAACAAACGAGACACACCAGTTCTGGTCACAGTGAGGGAGGTAATAAACCAGTGACAGGTATTTTTATGAAATTTAAAAGTAATTTCCATATATTATATATATCACATTATAAACACCAATCCATGGCATTATCTTACATAGAACTCTATTTCAAAAGACATTTTGAAATATGTGTTTCAGTTCATTCCCTGTCCTGAAAACATACTTTCCCTGGTTTTACATAAAGGTAAAATAATTTATGGCATTTTATGTGCTTCAGAAATATTACAGACAAAAATATTAAATCACTTTACTTGTACATGTATAAAAACTTGATTTTGTTATCACTGTTAAGAGTAAATTTAACCCAAAATCTCACAGATGAAGTCCCTGCATTTCATGCTGTTATTAAATCCATAACAAATACTCTTTGACAAGTTTGAATTTTTTAGAAGTCAGCTGCTAGTTCACCTTTTCCAGTTTGCTTCAATGACAACTCTCATGTCTACCGTGTCTTTAATATACCCACATTTCTGGGTAAATCCCACTTTAGTCCCCAGAAAATAAATCCCAAATGAAGCATCCACTGAGAGAAGTGATCACACTTAGTCAGCCAAATTTAATAACAAATTTACCCTTTTCTGTCCACAGATCCTCCTGATATTTTATTTCCAAACTTGCCTACAACTACACTAACTGTGCAAAAAGGACTGCTGTCCCCATAAACTCCTTGGGTTCATTCCACAGTGCACACAAGAGATTCATCCCTTTAAACTTCAAGGAGTTCCCATTGCAGCGTAGAAGAGAAAAATTCAGAGATTATGGAATAATCATCTCCAAATCGATCAATTTCCCCCTGAAGGTAAAAAACTGAAAGAAAGAAAAAAGTTGAACAGTTCCAGCTTGCCTTCTTGAAGGGAAAGTACCCCCAGGGTATGTTGTAGAATGATCCCGATCTCTTGCTCCTGATGCTTATTAAGAGGTCATAGATCTCAGTTACACTACAGCATTCCCAAATGATATCCCCAGCTAAGGACTATGACCTCTTAGTATAAGTACAGGGATATAAAATTAGGAATATGAAGGGTTCACACTGAGAAAGAGTTTGCCTCAACTCTCAGTCATTTTGGAAGAACGGCTGGAATTAATGACATATTTGGTGTCATGTAAAAGACAGAGGAGCTTTAGTAAAATGGACTGCAGGTTCCAGTGTTGTCCACAGATGCAGCACTCCCTGCCAGGGCTAAATTTCTATCTGAACATCACACTGGATTTCCACAACAGGGTATTTAATACAAAAGGCGTCTTTCTCAAAAGGCACAAAGTATAGTTCAGAACACTTTGGGTGAATTAAAATATGCTTTCTCTTTGTTTTAACCCAATTCCTTGAGTATGGAAGCAGAAGTGACTTTGAACCACCCCAGACAGGAAATTATGCCAAGACCAGGCAGGGACTGGAATGTTTTTAAAGACCTTTCTCCTCCAACTACTCTCTTTTTTTTCATGAAAAGTGGGTTTTTTAGACCCTTCAGATGATGTTTGAAAGGATAAACAAAGCCCACATAGGTGGTATGTTAGTGAACTACCACATCGCCCGGAAGCCTTAAAACCCTACAGCTGACTGTATAAACATGAATTAAGGTTTTTCTACAACTGTATTAAGCAAAGTGTTAAAGAGCTGTGGGGCATTTTGTTACATTTGGTTTTCAAGCTATGAATTTACTGCTGAACATATAAGTAATGATAATCTGTTGTACCTCCCATTCTGTTCATTTCTAAATGGTAATTAAAGCAAGCACCAATAATAAAAACAGCAAGTATTTCAAGAAAATTATTTTAGAAGGTGCAGGAAATTCACCACTTAAAAAGAACAATTTGTCATGGCAACAAGATCCATTTTGTAATACACTGACAATATATTATATATATTCCAGTAAAATAGAAGCATAAAATAAACAACAGGTATTTATTTACTCCACAGTAGTTGATTCTCTGAAACACTTAGTCAATATGGACTGTAGGTGTATATATATGCATACATGCAAGACAATCATTATTTTATTTTTAATAGTGTGTCTGTTGGAATCATACACATGAATTCCCATGTACTGAAAAAAGGTCAGGGTAGCTATGACCCTGTATCAGCAGCAGCTTTACAATTCAAAGTCTGTATTACTGAGGACTGTGAAAAGCAAGACAAGCTTGGCCACAGGATCTATATTGATTACAACAGTAATTGGAAGGAACATAGTTATCATAGGGTAAGTAATGACTATTTTTTCTTTTTCACATATGTGCCAGTGTTGATGATTCCCCTTGCCCCCTCCCTTCCCTTCCCTGCAGGCAACCATCTTTCCTGAACAATGAGAATTAGGAATTTCAGCTGCATAGATCAAATAGTGATTATAGTACTGCTCTCCCAAAACTGGAATGAGCACTGGCAGTTGCGTTCTGCACAGAATGCCTGATAAAGGTCAATGGATTACCTCATGTCATCACCTGGCAGATCTCAGAAACCGGACCCTCTTCTGAAACAGGCAGGAGATGTCACTTGAACACTCAGAGAGCAAAGTTAATATTCAATGGGAAAGTCACAGTACCCAAACAGTAATGCAGAGAGATGCCCTGTACTGCCCATTTGGAAATGTTCTGTGAGGAAACGGCTTGACCTTTAGAACACCCAGCAGTGGCTATAAATAAATGGAACAACAGACTGTCAATGTAATAAGCAAAATTCTGGATCCAGCTAGGGTAGATTTTCAACAGAGTGCCAGGAAGGCACTTAAACCAACTCTGAAGAAGCTAGGGAGCTACTCCCTACTCTCTAAAACTACCTGAAAGGAGGTTGTAGCCAGATGGGGGTCAGCCTCTTCTCCCAGGCAACCAGTGATAAGACAAGAGGAAATGGCCTGAAACTGTTCAAGGGGAGGTTCAGGTTGGAAAACAGGAAGAATTACTTCACTGAAAGTGAAAAGCATTAGAAGGGGCTGCCCAGGGAAGTGGTGGAGTCACCATCCCTGTAAGTATTCAAGAAATGACTGAACGTGGCACTTAGTGTTATGGTTTAGTTGACATCGTGGTGTTCGGTCAAAGGCTGGACTCGATAATCTTGGAGGCCATTTCCAACCTTAATGACTCTATGATTCTAAAACAGACTGTAGGTGACAGACACATGATGTCTTTTAACGCACTGCCAACCAGTGTACTGTTGTCCTCAGTATTCACTTATATCTTCAGTGAAAGAGTATTTACTTGGGAACCTTTGAGCAAAAGCTTGGTTCAAGTGAGATTGCCAAGTTCCAGGATGACTGGATTCATGTTCCAGACAGGAATAGATACTTTGGGTGCGTAAGAGCACTTTGGACAAACTCTGCTGCCATACTCCATTTGCCCAGTAAGGCACAAAGAGCTGCAAGATGAGCCTTGAGAGCTCCATATACGATGCTAGATTATTTAAATGTGAAAGACAGCACACAGCAGAGAGACAGTTCTACCAGGAATTCGATCTGGTAACCCCTGCACTGGGGCTGCCTACACCAAATCCCTTTGCCAATGAGAGAACTACAGTCTCCAATTGAGCACTTTTGCTGCAGACCAATACTTCCTGGGCTGGCAAGGAGGTGTCTCTGTCCATGGTACTCAGCAAGGCAATGGTGCCCTCACCCATGCAGGGACACTGGATCAGATCCAGTATCTTGCCATTATGTTGGGAGTTCAGGTTCACATGGTGTGAAGTCCTTGGTGGACACATGGAGTAGATAAGTCCAACAAAACTATCCTTGCTAGTATGCTCTAAGAAAATCACCAACCTTTTTTAGTGATGGAAAATCAGGCTAGAATAAGAGGAAATTAAGAAGAAAAAATCAGGAAAAAAATTATCAATGAAAGATATACAGGAAGCATTCAAACCTCCTTGGAAGACATTGCTTGCTTCCTCTCCCACCTCCAAACAGAGCAGGAGTTCTGGTACAATTAATGCTTGTGAACAGGTTTATTACGGGGGTTCCCCAAGTCAAGAATAACAGTTCCATAACACAGATCATCAGCTGCTTTCATTTACAAGAGGTCACTGACAGACAACTCAGGAAGTGCAACAGGCTGCTTTTAAAACACCCAGGAGGTGAAGATCTATTGGTTTTATGACTGATTAACAATCTCAACAGCAGAGTTTAATGGTTTCAAAGCAAAAGGGGAGGGGTTTATGCCTGTGTTGGCTGTTCATCATGGATCTATTGTCTCCTAAAGATAAAACACACAGGTTTTGAAGAAGAGCAAGAAGGCTATGCAGTCTACTTTCACAGCTTCCAGCTCCACCCTATAAAAGTTCCCTCCATGTCTGAGCATGTCTGTAGGAGCTAGCTACAGAAGTATTTTTTCAGAATTTTGATATGAAAATCTAAGAACACAACCATCAAAACCTTCCTCTATTGTCCATAGGAGCATGCAGTTCTGCACATGAACTTCTGTGTGGCAGATTCTGTATAGTGTTGACCATTCAGTAATGTTTCTAAATCTTCCATCCAAGTCAACTGACAGGCTTTACACTGCCCTCTGAATTCAAAATTATGATCTTTGGACACAGAGACTGTAGTTACCACTCTATCCCCCTTTTTCCGCAAATATCAAGGATTTGCCGATATGGATTCTGGGCCACATAATCCTGAAAGGATGCGAGTCAGCAACTTGCAAATTCAAAGAAGCACATTGAACTACCATGTGTGTTGTCTGGGACAAGAAACTGGAGGTGAGGGTCTGCTTCCCACTGTCTGTCAAACAGAATGCCATTTTGTGGAAAGGACGTCAGAAGTTTGTGGTCCAAAGCAAATAGAAAAGTAGAAGCATGTGTCTAATACAGCAACTAGGAAGCCCTCTAAAGAAAAAGAGAGGCCTGAGCTCAAGTCCCCAGTTCAAACACTGTTTGTCTTTCATTCAATAACTGTTTAATGTAAAATCCATATGCAGTCCTTGGTGCAAGAACTCTCAAGAGAAACAGGGTGGCTCTCTCAAGTGAAGTAACTGTACTTGGCAAACAGTGCTTGGCAGTGTGCCACCAACTGCAATGAGGCAGATGAATATGCTTTTGGTGCATCATATATTTAACTTCTTAGGGCCCTTGTCCTCAGAAGCACCTTTATCAAGCTCAGATTTTTCTCTGTACTGCAGAAATGACCAAGGACACTTGTCCTGTATCTTTTCTCCACACACATAGTGGAAAACTGAAAAAATAATGGCTAGAAATGAAATATATTTGGCCAGTTCTAGGATTCTTTTGCTAGTAGGAAGAGCAATTCTATCTGGGATATCAAAGCATGGTAACACCAAGTGTTCACAAGATTTATCTTGTAGTCTCACTATGCACAGCATACAACCTTTGGGACAAAATCCCCTGGAAATTTTTTAAGTCTTCTAGTGAAGGGATGGTCCTGGTATTACCAGCTCATTCAGAAAGATGAAAGATTTCTGGGCACGAGGAAGAAAAGAAAAGAGGAAAGAGAAGGAAACTATTACAGTGGAATCTCTATGATCACTCATGGTGAATGCTGTCTGTGAATCTGTTAGGTAGCACAAGCTCTTATTTCTAGACATGCAAGAAGGTGTTTCTCAACCACACAGGATGATGATGATATCCATGAAAATTAATTTTGGTCAGAAACACAGAAATACTGACTTAGCCAGGAGTTCCCAGCCTTGTGATACTCCAGTGCTGATGGAGAGCAGCACTCAGAACAATGGGCCCCTAATACATCTGATGGAATTCTTTTCAGATGGCATATGAGAGGAATCTCTGAACAGGGCTAAAGGGCATGACTGCATCCCTTCATTGGCAGGGGACACGCAGTGATAACCAGTAACCTTTTCAACATCAGAAACAGCTTAGGGGATAACGGGAATGGCTATCAGCTCTACCTGACATACTTACTCAACCTGTCAGAGCTCTAGAACTAAGCTAGAGCCCAAAGCATAAAACTAAGTTTACCTAATCACTTAGAGGTAAAATAAACATCCCCAGTGGAGAAATACCTCAGAACACCCTTAGCCTTAAAGCCAGGACTGCAGGATTCAGTAGTCTGCTTTCAGGCAAATTTTACAGCCTGTAATGCCAACAAGGCTAGTAGGGAAGTCCTGTAACATGCACTAGGTCTACTGACATTCAGGTGGAAATGGCAGTCTTGTGTGCTAGGATGTCCACTGTATTCAGCAACTCTGCCAACTAGACTGCCATGTTCGCTGCAAGTATGATGCTCGTTTTTCTAGTATTACTCTGGTTATAGTTGAGATTTCTGATGCCCAAGTGATCTACAGGATATTGAAGAGAACCAAGCTTGAGCTGAACACCTCTGAACACAGAGCCAGCCAGTGGAGAGGCATACACATGTCTCACATATACACGGGAGACTTCTTAAAGTAGGATCTCTGAGGGCTGAAAGGTGAAATAAACAGTGCAGGGAAAAGAGATTATAACTCATGCTGGAGACAATTAGGAAAAGTGTCAGACAAATTGTGCCCTACCAACAGCATATATGGCAGCAATGCAAAAGGTTAAGTTTCTTTTTCTGTTGGCAGAAGGAGAGAAGGTACAGTTGAGGGTTTATCAGTAGTGCACCATATTTGATCCTGCATCTATGTTCCTATAGTGAGATCCAAACTGACATATACTAGAAAGGCATCAGGTTCATAGCCATGCTAATTGGACCCTTTGCTTATACACACAACATAGAGGATGGCAATGTGCAAGTGGTTTGAGTTATTAAATGAAATGCTGCAGGAAGAATAAAAAGCATTAACATCAGACAGAATCACTATTAAATCCATATTTTTATTGCCAGTCTTCTGTAATGGCTAAATTAATATAGTTCAGTATCTTATCTGTCCTTGGTTACAAGTATTGCAAAGCATTTTTTGGACTTTTCCCCCCATTTATCCATTATCTGTATTCCACAAACATCACAGGAATTGTCAGCAATTAACATAAATAAATCATCACCTTTTCAGAGAAAGCTTCAGTACAAGAATTTCAGAAGATAGCAAAAAATATTACTAAATAGCTCATGAAGGGCCTGTTCCATCCCCCACTGAAGTCAATGGGAATCTTTTCATTGACTTCAATGGATACTGGATCAGACCCAAATTGAAAAGATCAATAGCGCACACATTAGGATAAAAGAGTAACTATGCCCTCCTCTAGAAAAAAGAACATGAGTTCAATTCAAACAACAGATTACAGAAAGGAACCAGTTGGGGAGAATTTTTTTCTCCTCCTTTGAAAAAACCTGCAAGAGAACAGTAATTCAAGAACCTGAGAGCTAAATCTCACAGAGTTGTAACTCTCATCTTCCACTATCCTCTGAATAGGTGGGGGTGACTGACACTTTGAGAGATTGGGAGCACTGTTTAATAAAACAGATAAACCAGCTCCCTTCTCCCCATTCCTATCTTTGGTTGAGAGTACAGAATGAAGATTCAATAAAGGAATTTTACTCCTTCCACTGAACTTCAAAAATTCAGAGAAACACATCTGATAATTTCAAATGCAAAAACTAGAAGTCTCGGTATCAATTTGAGAATAAAAAGTGCCTAGCCACATTCTCAAGCATATTACAAGATTGGCAGAACTAGGGACTGTCAAGGCACTATGACACTCAAATCTCATGTTTGATATTCAGAGTTTTACTAAAGGGTTGTCTTAAGCCATTGTTTTGCCATCTTGTTTGTTGAAAATGACCATACAACTGGATCAACATATGCAATTCATAAATACTTGAAGCACAGTACCCTGTTGCACCTCACAGAGCACCTCAGCGAAGCTGAGTAAAATCCAGACAAGCTGGATGGCTCAGCCATCTGAAAAATCAGGGTTTGGAGGGCTTCACAACTCAAATGTGAACTTTAGAGGCTGACAGCTCTGGTGTTTTTACATAATGGACATCTTGGGCAACTCTTCCATACCTGAGATGAGACACAGATTAGAAAAATCTTACATCATGATAAGACGACACGGTCTGCGCTCCTCCACAGAGTTGATCCAAATAACAGAACAGAGTAGAAAAAGTAAATTTTGTAAACCTCTTGGTTTTCATTAGCAACTTAGTGACAGATATATTTGTAGATATATTAGTAGACATCATAGGGTGTCTCCTAATTTCTGGGACTGAGACTCCTCCAAAAGGAGGCAACCAGAGAAATTACATAACACCCTGTTGCATTAGAAGACTGTGAGGAGCAAGGGAGGTGCAACCAGCACACATTTTAAAAAACCTTTTGAGAATTGTACCCAAAGGCACTTCTGGAAGTCCAAGAGAAAGAGTCCAAAGAGCTTACCTAAAATGCTAAAAGTAAACTTTGTTTTTGTCAGATATATACTGGGTTTCAGAAAAGAAAGGGAAGCTACATGTCTGTCAACTGTTTGTCACTGATTAATTAAAAATAATTTAAATCAATGAGGTTTTCTTAAATGTTGTATTCTTAGTGTGAGGTCATACATGCACCTTAGGACCCTGCATCGAATTTACCTCACTAACTACCTGTTTAGCATTTTTCTGCTTAAGAAATTCTCAACTCCAGTCATGCCATTCAGGCCCCTTTCTCAACTCTAAGGGTGTATTTAGGTCATTTATAATTAGAAACAGAGGACAGTTGGCTTTTTGTCAACTTTGTACTCCAGAAGGGTGTGCAATTTCAGATTTTGTTCACTTCATTAGCTTTCAAAAAGTCTGATCTCTACCCATTCATTATCACAAGTTTCCTTGAAAGAGAGGCAAAGGTATTTTTAGGAACTTAAACAATTTCCTTCAAGATTCATTTTCATTTCCCCATCCTCTGCTATCATAAATATATTCCTACCTTCACACATGCACCCCAACTTGACTAATCCAGAGTACTTATTTTCACTCTCATTTAGCAACACTGCTCTCAGCCAGAACTGCTGTTCAGGAGCAGTGCTCTGGGATTCTTCCTACTTACTGCTTCCCCCCCCTGCTTTTCTTCAGTTTCTCAATCCAACTGTGCAAGCACTGCTCAGTGCATTCTGCTTGCAGCTTTAAAGCGGAGAAAACACTTGGTAGAAAGGGGCAGCAACTAGCTAACCAGAAAGGAGAAATGGTTGTATCAGATCAAGGTAAAAAAAACACATGAATAAATGGGATCCAACACAGTAAAGGGGAGTTCCAAGGGACTGGGGCAGGGGGAGCGCTTTCCAGGAGAGGGAAGGAAGAGATAAGCTGAAGCCACTAATTTTTCAACACAGAAAAAGCAAAAGAAAGAAGAGAGGCATGAAGAAAATGAGAGAAAAATATCCAAGTTATTGAAGTCAGGAGAGAATATCCCTACCGCCAGAAACCATGAGCACTGTAGAAAAGTACAAGCTAGAGGTTGTAGGAGTGATTAGAAAATGACAGAACTGATTGTATCTTAAGTCAGAAAAACATTTTACAGGCAAGAAAAGCAAAGCATTATATTAATAAAAGCAAACACTTCTTGCTGCAGCAGATTTTCATCTTCCATAATTTGAAGTAAGGATTAAAATCACTTGACAAATTCACATTACTTCCTCAACTTTCCTTCTTCTCCTGCCCTCTTATTCTGCTCACTTCTCACACTTTGTCCTCAAGAGCAGTACTGCTATCTGACTTTTATGTCATTCTGACAGGGCTTAGCCTATGAATCCATTGGAACCAAAGCTAACTCAGAAAGCTTTCCAAACATGAGCACATACACACTTTCTAAAAGCATTCGCAAATAGGAAGGATGGCTTTCCTTACTTAAGGAAAAAGCCATAATAAAGAAAGGTTTTTAACATAACTGCACTACACAATAAATACATTTTACACTGTAGAGGTTAAACCAAAAGTAATATCTACTAAAAAAATATAAATGCCTTTCTGTTGATACCAAGTCCGTTTGGATCTACAGTGTGTGCCATCAGAAGACCTATTAAATTTAGAGGGCAAAACTACTTCAGCAGATTTCATGTGGTTTTCTCAGTGAGGGGGCTGTCTACAATAATTTCGAAGAGGAATCTGGGAGGTCTACAGGTCCATTCACCCAGCTCTACTCAATTCAGTAGTATCTGATCAGCACTCAGCTCTGTTCCTTGACTGAACCTGAGATTTTATTTTCCCCTCTAACAGTTTGTTTTGCTCCTCTCAACTTTCAGGTAGTGATTACTGTACAGTCATTTGTAGTTAACAGATGAGACTAGCACAACATCCAGCTCAGATCTGCAACATGCCATTGTGCAAATTCATTCGTTATGTGACATTATGATACCTAAACCCAACTTACAAATACCCTCTGCATTCACAAGTGACTTAGGAATATACACATAGAAGCAAAGTATGGAAAGCTGTACAGTATGAATCTAGAAAATACTTGCAGCAGCATATATCCTTTGGTATTAAGGAAATTTATAATGATCCATTTACAGTATAATCCTGTCCCAAAATCTGTTTATAAAGGTCTCACCCAAGCATTCAAGTGCAGCAATAAAATAACTGAGGAAGGAAGAAGGAGATCAGAAGCAGAGGATGGGAATCAGAAATAGAACAGTGTACAAAGCCACAAAGTGATAAGTATTGTTTACCTGTCAGTTGACATTGACTAATCTTGTGTTCTGTGATATCGCTCAGTGACTCAAACACCTGGAGGCAGCTGTCACAGCTGTGCACAGCTTCTTCTTCTAACTCCTCCCCTTCATCCGGTCTTTTCTTACAGTCTAGCACATCTCCATCTTCTGCCTTGTCTTCTAGTTTACAGTTAGAGTCTGAAAGAAAATCAAGACCATGATGTCAGGCATCTAAGAAGAGAATATTTAAAAAGGAAAAGAAAAAAAAAACAAAATAGGTTCTTGTGGTAATGATGAGAAGAAAAATACTTGGCATGAGCCTGCAGCACACTGTAGATTTTATTGCTAAATAAGCAAAGGAGGCTTTTTTTCATTAATTTTTTTCTAATCTCAATGAAAAGATAATTTCCCTTCAACTCCCACAAACACAGCTCCATTTCTCACTTAAGCTATTCTTCCATGCTTCAGTGTTAGGTTTGTCAATTTTATCACAGCTATTGAAGCTGCTTTGATCATCGTAAGAAAGGATAAACCACCTATGCAATTAGTTTTTCAATGAAAAGAAAAATCAAATCAATAAGTGTGCAGGAACCTCTTTTCTCTGTTAACTACAGCGTTTCACAGGAAATTACCAGAATTAAGAGACTAACAAATTTCATTTACATAAACATGAAATTAATCTTTATTTTACAACCCACTCCAATACTCCATCACCACACTATTTGACGCACAAAGCCCTGGAAAGCTTATACCCTGGGTCAAAATGCTACACGTGCTTTGAACTTGTGTATGACTTAAAAAAAAAGATCAAGCTCCTGTGTTCACCAGATCATGGAAAACTGGAAACTAATTATTGTAAAACCTAAAGAGTCCACAAGGAAAGCTTTGTCTGTTTGACATGCTAACAGGCTTTCTGGGGACAACAGGACAGCTCCAGCCTCAGATCAGCAGCCCTGAGCCCAGTTGAAGCTTCTAAACTGGAAGAAATATGCAGTCTCACCACCCCCCCCATGCAGAGACACCACAGAGCTTGCTGCACTGCCTTGGTTCTGCAGATGACCAGCACAGTGCGATAATGCGTACTCTAGAACTTTTCCTCCTCCGAGGAGGAGCGGAGTAGCTTTAACTACTCCTGACTTTTTGCCCACTTTACTAAAAGCTTCCTTCAAAAGACAGAAATAAAACAATCTGTCTTCCCTAATAAAGCAAGCTGGCACTTAACTTTGTTTTTCCTTGGGAACCACAGTACAACAAGTGAAATGAAGAAGAAAAATGGTTATGTACATTCCAGCAAAAGGAATGCAAGTGTTTCACCACTTTTCCCTTTTCTGCTTTGACTGCCTCATTTTCCTTTTAGATATTTGAGAGAGCTGAGACTGAAATAAGTCATTTTAGAAAACAGGGACAAACTCACATAATAACAGGAGATTGTGCAAGTACATTTTAAGATGTTGTGCTCTTTAGCCAAGTGGGTGACTAAGAAGCCAGGAGTAGGCTTCTTGGCCAGGGGAACAAAGAGGTGCTATCCATGAACCCACCTTATTTGGCATTTCAATTGATTAGGATCACGCACAACTCCTTGGAAGGAAAGAAACTAAAACATGCCAACACTAAATTCATATTACAGTGATGAAGGGGTGGGGAGAAGTAGGAAGGTGATTCCACATTAAACCACTCTTACATCCTCTCTCAGCACCCTACAGTAATGTGGGCACAGTCATTCCTGTATTTCTTGCTGCCCACAACCAAGGTCAGAGCTCTCATCATCTCTCTGCATCCTTTGGTCCACACTACTGCACCCTGCCCTTCAACTGTGCAAACACAGATGGACCTGCAAGCAAAAACTGGAAATGACCCATGTCAGGAAGTCTTTTTCATGCCATGTGGCTTGTGATCAAAACCAAGGAATTTCTTTGACAGGGGTAAAGGGCAGAATTTATTTTTAAGGGAATTATATTACAGAGAGAAACCAGATTAATTTTTAAAAGTAAAAAACACATTCTGAAGACAAAAATATATTTGCTGTGCAAAAGCCATGCCTATACACCGAGTCCTTATATGACAAATTACATCCACAAGGTTCTTTCAAGAGTGGAAATTTCCACTTGGGCTGCTACTTCCAAATAGAAGAGTAGTCTGCAAATTTACAAACCAAAAAAGGGATGCTAATTAAATAAAAAGACCTTTTGTCATTTTAGCCATTATTAAATGCTCTAAATCTAATAACTTCCATTACCACTTCATTTTCCAAGGTATTTTCAAAGATTAATAAAAGCAGTTAGGAGATCACCTGGTTCTAAGCAGTTTGGAAAATTAAATAATTGTCTTAACTATTGCAAACTGACCCCAACATCATTAAACACTTGTTGGAAGGCAGCATGTGCACATTGCATACTATTAGTTGTTCAGCTCAAGTCCCAGTTTCATCTCATAAAACCGAGAGCACTCAGGGAAATGTGGGCACTGGGTTTGAATTTTAACACGAGTATTTAAATGCTGCACATAAAGTTTACAAACCTGTTTGTTTTAAAGTAAGAGTAGTGTCTGACTGCTTTAAGTACAATACTGAAGGAAAGAAAAGGGAGGGAAGGGAATTCTCAAGACTTAATATTCAGAAGCGCTTGCATTTTACAGGAATTCAGCAATACACACACACACACGTAGGCACATATGCACTCCTTAGTGCACAAAAGTCTAAAGAATTGCTCAATTTAAAGCTTTAGACTTAGCGACCAGTTATTAAAATTAGAATCATTTTAAGGCTAATAATGTTTTGCTTCTCCTTCTGCATTTGCAGATATAAACTCTACAGGGACAGAAGTCAGTCAAGCTTATTCCCTTCTGCTGCAACTTTAGAATACATGCTCTAGCCAACTGGCACATTTGTTTTTAGGTCAACACTTAAGTGGGACCCTCTGGGACCTAGGTTCAAGTTTAGCCTACGACAGCTTTGTGAAATGAGTTCTGGCAGTCTCAGCCCCTCTCAATGAATGCATTTCCACTGTGATCTGCTTCTGTGAAGAGATGTCACCACCAAAATAAAAGATATTTAAGAGAGTAAATATCATTTGGACACTTTGTGAATAGATAGCTTTTCTGTTGCAACAACAAATATCTTCCATCAAGAGTTAGTCTAATCTTAAGTAGTTATTTAAATTGAGGATAAGCTACCTTATTTGAGCAGCTCTTTTGAAAGACTAGAAGAAAACATTTTATAAATGCAATATGCATTCATTCATCTGTACTTTCTCTTTAACCTCTTGTTCAAAGCTCATGGTCTTCTGTAGACTTCAGGGCAAATGTCATTCATCTCCCACATTTCTTTCTCCCCAATATCTGCAAGTCATAGCTACAATTTCCTCAACAAAGATGGTCTTCACAGTAAGATTACTTTTCCCAACATCTGCAAATACCATTGTCATCATTTCCAGAGACTTCCCTGCCCTATTTCAGAGGCCGCCCATACACCAACTGAAATTTTTCAATACACATCAGCAACAATACACACACATTGTCTCCACCTGCAGATACCATTGAAAATTATCTAGTAGGGAAAGGAAGGTTATTTTTTTGGAACAGAAATAAATTCAGCCTATTAAGGCACCTTAAAAAAAATAAGAGAAAGAACAGTTGTCTTCTGTTCCTGATTATGTTAACACTATTTATAAATGGAAATTAAAAGAAGCATGATTTTCTCATTACTATGTTCCCTGGCAGGTGGTTCTCCCCTTCCCTTCTTCCTCCTTCTCATAAGGGATGTTATTGCTGTAACTTGGTCTAATAAAACTGCAAGTTTGGGGAAAATGAAAAATTGCATTGGCTTAAAAGTGTTGGAGGCAATAAAGCCATGGACTTCAATTAATTTCAAGTATGGGAACGGTTTAAGGCCAACCAGTAGAAATTCTATTCTGCCCATGTAAAAACGAGGTTTCACCACATTTACTTTTTATAACCCATATAAAAGTCAAGTAAAAGTAATGAATATCTAAAAGTCATCTCAGTGGACTGGCAAAGACTGTCTATATTCTTGAAACTCATCTTACATATTTCTGTCTACGTTGCAAGGATCCATAGATAATCACAACTAAAACATCAAACTACCAAGAAAACAGCCTCCTTTCCAATCCATTTCACTGTCTTGCAGTAGACCTCCTTCCAAGCCACTTCTGCATGGAAAAGTGCTGGCAAAAGAAAGGAAAACTTAGATCATGTGGTTATAATTATTACCAGGCAAGGAATATTTCTTCAGCTCAGTGGTAAAGTAAAACTCTGTCGCTCCCTGCTCCCAATAGTGTCCATCGCAAAACAACTGCCTCATTAAATCTCTGCAGTAAGATTAATATGCCGTAGCTGCACTACATTATAACTTGGTACTCTATAAAAAGCACATTTAATGGTTAGAGCCAGAGCTTAGATACAAAGTATTACTATAAAAACTTCTGGCAGTGTGTACACAGTGCGGGCCTTCTGTACTGCTTGCTCTATCAGAAGGTTTTTTGTCTTTAATATCGGCACTGCATTCTTGCTATAAAGAAAAACAGAATGCTAAATCCTGCCTAGAAACAAACAGAGAACAACACAGGACATGATGGGAAATAAATAACTAGCAAGACAACTTAACCATGGAGAATCATTTTTAAGAAAATACAGAAAAACAGCCATTCCTTGACATATCGATGTCCAGTTTTACAGTTGTCTATTTTTCAACTTCATGTGTCTATAGCAGTACAAGTTGGGTTTTTTTTTTCAAGTTTGCAGATGGCTAAATGGAGACATATGTACACTGAGAAGCGTTTGAGAAATTTGCCATTAAAAAGGCAAAGAACTCCCTCACTTTTATTTACTCTTTTCACACAATCTAGTTTATGCACAAAGCCACTAGAACCTATAAAAGGCACGAAACACATACCCATAGGACACGTATACGAGAGAAATATAAAGTCTTCTAAGTGAAGAAAAAATTAACTGCATTCTTCACCTTCATAAGAGGAATAACTCCAACTGCTCTCAGACAAATTACCTACACACATTCAGAGATGACTAGCCTTCGAGGAATATCCTTAAGGAGTCAGCCCTTACACCGAAAGGTGACCTCAGCTGAATGAATAAAACTATTCAGATGAGTCAGTCTTTCTCTTCAGATAAAATTTGGTGGAACCACTACCAAAGACAGAAACAAATTATTTCTTGCATTCTCAGAACCATGTTAGAGAATAAAAGAGTCCTTGTTGTTATTGGGAATTAATGATTATTTCTTCATCATTAATAACAATACTTATGCCTGTGATCCTGATTCAAACAACAGTTTTTTCCACACAATCTCACTGACTTAATTTTAACGAGACCTTAATTAATCCCTGACTGGTAAGAAATTATACAAACATCTTAAAAGAATTTACCCTTATGCACATATTTTACGAATGCAAAAATAGTTTAAGTGGAATGAATAACCAAGTTTATCTGAAATGGCATAGAGTGGTGTTTTACGTGGGGAATGTAGAGAAGAATTATTTTTAACAAAAAAGAAAAGAGAAAAAAGAAAAGCATGCTGCACTTTAGAAGCATCTCACTTTCAGCTGGCTGACCTACAAAAGGCAGAATTTCTAATTGTGAGAAATTGAAAGGTAACGGGAGAGGAATGTTATTTTCCATTGCAAGCCCCAAGAATGCATTTTAAGCTGAAACGGAGAAAGAAGAGTGCAGGCATTGCAAAAACACCCCAGTACAAAAATCCCTCACACTGTTGTCAAATGGTAAGCAAGCACTAATGAAGGAATTCAGCATTACCAGTTTGTGCGGCTGGGTGTCCCACACCTGCCTGATGGTCCTCTGTTTCATTTTCTTCTACTGTCAGAAAAAGGTAAACAAAACAAACAAACAAAAAAAAACAAACAAAAAAAGATGTTAGGTAGGTAGCTGAAGTGTTTCTAGCATCTTTACACCAGCCTTAGTTCTGAAAGCCAGCAATGCTTGCACAAGACAGGCAAGAAAAGCTGCACTGCAAAGTGCGAAAGTGTAGACCAGACCAAGACAGAATACATTGCTGTATGGAAGCTACAAATCTGAGAACAGAGTGATCAAATCATTTTCATGGCTTAAAAAAACAAATCGAATTTCCTCTGGGATATTTGTCTTCAATGCACTTTACTGTATTTGATTATGGAACTAAATGAGAGAACAATCTGGGCTTTAACATTCTGCTTGCTCCACACAGATAAGAGAAAGCCTTCTCCTGGCAGATGGGAGAGGTGTGTGTGCTAATTCATACATAAGCTTTAAAAAATAATAATAATCCTATATTCAGTAGCAAACATCTCAGCAGTGCAGACAGCCTTGCAAAGGAGAACTAACCCCATGCTGTTTTACTGTATACACCATGCCAGCATCTTTCCCTTGGCTCACAGCTTTCCAGAGCAGTAGAACTAAAAACAATACAATTCTTGTCAGATTCACTATTCAAAACTTGTTGGGTGAGTGAACCTAACAAGAGCCATTCTGCTGCTACTTTGAAAAATTAGAGAGCGCTGTTCTCATATGCTCTGATACTATGCCTAAGTAAGATTGACTCTCCCAAAGCAAAAGTAAGGGAAGAGCTAAAAGGCAGAACCATTTCCTTTTTATTCTCCCAAAGACCAAACTCTTTGAGTTAGAGAACAGCAGAGAGAAAAGAATTCATTCTCCCTCCACAGGGAAAAAAGCTGAAAGGGGAAAGACTGTACTTCTGCAGCATTTCCACTCCCAAGAATTCAGACCTCAAAAAATAATCATGCAACTGAGTTAAAGTCCAAAGATTTGAGGTATTTTTCCTGGTTCTTGGGACAAGAGAGTGCAACATGTAGGGTCACATATAAATCTAGACATATATGCAAAAGAAGAGATACATATACACACTCCACAGGTACCTCTTTTCCTCCTCCGCCAACCCCAAGGCTTCATACAACTGGTTGTTTCTAGAATCTGAGTTTCTAGAAAAAAAACACCAGTTTTCATAAGGACACTCTTAGGACACCAGAAACTTGTAACACAGTGCATATATTAGAAAGAGTCAAGTACAATCTCTGGAGGACTCTAAACAATCTTTATCTCTGTCCCAGAGCTGTGGCTAGCAAGCAAACCCTTCTCATCTACAGAGATCTGATAAAAGTTTCCCCAGCCCTGGAGTCAGTCAAGTATTTCACAAAATACGATTTTATGAGCTGATTGTTTCAGTCGAACTTGTATTTTGCAGCCACAATGTTACCAGTACCTCAGCTGTGATAATACTGTATGATTTGCTTTGTTACACTGAAGCAGCCATCCCAGCGGTCCTCACAGCTAAAGCAAACCAAACAAAGAAAGCAGCCCGAAAAGCTCACGAAAAGCTGAATTTTGGGGAACATGTGGTCAAACGCAAACTAACCTAAATAGAAGGATTTTTCACTGAGGCAGCACAGATCAGTAAGATTCATTAATAAAGCAAGAAAAATAATGAATACAACTACTATATAGTTTTTTAAAAAGTGAAAAAAACGAAAGAAAACAAAACCAAAAAAACCAACCATCTTTTGTGACCCCCTGAAAGCCCCCAGGGAAACATCTGCAGCAGCCCAACCTGACTCAGTGTGTGTCTATCATCAGCTGTTGATCTATTTCCATAAAAGGTTCTCAAGAACAGCTCTAAAACTGGAAATGAGTCCACTCTTCCACCCCTCAAGAGGAAACTCACCTTGGTCATTAGCACCTATTGATCAACCTTATTAAGGGTTGTAGATGTATCAGCTGTCCTCAACCATGATAAATGTCATAACTCAGTCCAGAAAAGCAGTTTAAGAACTCTACAATTTCTTAAGTTTCAAGATGGAATTGAGGTCTCCAAACACGAACTTTTCAATAACTGATTCCCAAGTGGCTATCTGCTGAGAAGTAAACAAGATCTCCATTTGTAAGTGCTTGCAAACTGAAATGCAAGAGTTCATTTTTTTCTGCTTTTCTGTCCTGAATGTCTACTGCCACCAGCTGCAGTACCAGAATCTCTCGCTGCTCCTGAAAAGTGACTGCACAGTGAAATGTACTCAGCTTCATGCTGCTGACTGAGAGCTACACCAAACATTTCTATGTCTTAAAATGGAAAAAAGAAACACGGATACTGCCTAACAAATTGTTTCCAGGTACGCAATTTTGTACCATGAAAACATGACAGCATATGCCTTGTGAAACCAAACATTTTACAACTTCCCTGCTATTCTGGGATCTGAAAATTCTATGAGAACTGAGGTTTGCTTTCAACAAAAGCTGACCACTATGTCTTTACTGCACTAAAAAAAGCAAACAAGTATAAAAGCAGTTAACTCTGTGGCTAGCATCTTTCTAAACTGTTGTTCATCTCTTTAAGGATTCTCAGTCACAACAGTACCAAGTAGGTCACAACAGGCCACGGCACAAAGACATGCTAATAATAGTCAAGTAGACTAACATATTTGTCAGGAAAATTAAATCCATATTTAAGGGGAAATACAATAAAAGGGAAAAAAAACTACTCCATGGAACCCACTGAATTAAGGAAATCTTAGCATTAGCACAAATCACCTACAAAATAGCATCACATTTTGCTTTGCATTAAGTTAGCTCATTCCTCCAACTAGCAGGGGTATTCCTCACATTAAGTAAGATACAGCTGGTAGCATCAGATAAGCTCTTGATTAGCACTTAACACCTTTCCACAGCCAGATTCTGAAAACTTCAGTGCTATTTCAGCTCTTCAGACCACTGTTAAACTCACCTGACTACGAAAGGTAGTGTGACATGCAGTAAACTTCCCTTAAACATTAACTACACCATTTTCTTTCAGAAGAGGAAAGCATCTCTAAACAGAATCTATATAAACAGATGCTTTAAATTTTGCTAACCAAAAACATTTCTCTAGCACTAGCATGAAATGCAACTTTAGAAAGCTACAAGGATGATATGCAAATAAAACAGTAGCATGTATGCACTGTCATTAATTCAAACATCAAAATTATTGATACTCTAGGACTGCAGTTGTGCACAGGGATGTCCATCTTCATTATAGCATAAGGAAAGATGAACTCTATGTAACAAAGTCATGGACCACCAGTGAAGGAGAGGCCTCAGGAAAGTAGAACAAACCTTCTGAATACAATATGAATAAGTGATGTTACTGCTAAACAGCACTTCTAGATACATCTTAAACAATGTTGTCACAAAAGCAACAATATTCGTTGTCCCTGCAACTGCGTGTTTATGGCCACGGGTCACCTGTTTCTTCAGATGTGAAGTATTTCTCAATTGACTTATGTGTTCCTTAAAACAATGAATGATCAATTTCTTACTATATATTTTCTCAGGGCAACTCTTGAGAAACAAAACAAACAGGAACCCCCAAGTAATAAAATTTCGAGAAAGGATCAGGTCACCACAACTGTGGCACCAGGCTTCTTGAGAGCAATTTAAAAAAAAAAAAAAAATCTCAGTAGGGGAAAAGAGAATTCCATCATGTCAATTCTATCTCCAATTATAAAAGCCTGTGGTTTGGACAAATACCAGATTTTAAAATTTTACTGAAAAAAATTAAAAAAAAAAATCTCTATCTAAACTGAAGTTTTATCCATGTGAGAGGTTAGGACATTTCAGCTTTTGTACAGCCAGTGTCCAGGGCAAACCCTGGTTTCAGTTTAGAGCACCTCTCATGCTCAGGCTGCTTGAACATCAGCATTAAGACCAATTATTCCTTTTTAAAGAAAGAAGGAGAAAAAAAAAAAGAAAAAAGGAAAACAACCCAATAAATCAAGTAGAACCATCAAGGACAGGCAATGAGGAAAACCTGTGGAAATTTTGATATAGAGGTCCCAAAAACAATTAATCTCCCGACTGCTCTACAGCAACACCTGCTGATCAGTAAGGATTTCACCCCTTTTGCCTAAAGTCTGTTCACGGGACACATGGCTAGCTGATAAAGGAGGGAGATTATAAAGTTACTATAAAATATATACAGATTTTCTAGCTTGCAAAATCTCATTCATATTCTACTGACTAACCAGGATTCCCCTTCACTGAAAAGTTAATCTGTAGATTTAGCACCCTAAGGAAGAGCACAAGTCATTTCTGGTTGATGCCTGGAAAAATCTTGTACAGAAAAGAAATGGATAAAATTAGATACATGGAAAAGCACATTTTCACTGAAAGGGATGCCTTTTGGAGAATTCTGGCTAAGATTTATGGTTTCCAACCTATTACAAACCATAATAAAATAAAAGCAAAAGATAATTGAAAAATTCTATTTTCTTCAAATCTAGGTAGATTAATAAATTTTGAAAAAGAAAAAAACAACTGCCCCAATTGCCTGAGCCTCTTTTCAGCTTGTTAAACAAAGCAGGATAAGCCACATATCCCCAAATAAACTATAAAAATAGATTGCTATTGATTTATCCCTTCCTAAAACATATTCCTTAAGAGATGTGAAAACAAACCTAATATAACAACTACGACTGTTGGGATAGGAAGTTTAGAATATATATTTTTAACTTGCACTTTGCATTTCCTACAATTCAATACTTGATCTATAAACATCCATTAGCATATGATTAGTAATTCAATTTAAAACCATCTTTGCACAAAAGCCTTTTTCTTAGGATGGTAACTTTGCCAAGTGCATCTTCAATCTACATGTGTGAATAATTTCTGCAGACAAGTAATAGAGACACTAGCTGTATTAGCATAATCAATACACAATTTACCGAGTTACCGAAACAGAACAGAAATAAAACGTGTGTGCCATTATTTCAGTACCTACAAATGACTGTAATTTCTGGAAGTATCTCTCCACTTTTCCTTTCTCCTCATGGCCACATAAAAACCAAGAGGACATTCATACTGACACCATCTACAGGTAGATATTAAGTATGATTAGACAGATTAATCATGTAGCAGAAGGCAAATTTAAGAGCCAGTTGCAGAGGGTGTTGAGTATCCTCTAAATCTATTAAAGTCAATGGATTTTAAAGATGTTTCACACCTTGCAATAAGGTGCTGTGGAAATATGTCTCCACAAGGGTTCAGTCAGGATACAAAACTGAAATTAAAGAAGTTACAGAGAAATATTAAATGCAGGATCAGATGCCCATGAATCATCTGCTAGGGCTACACCTTCTCTCTGTAAGTGCCACTGGCGCTCTAAGACTCACCTTTTAGACTCTTCTGGCCAGCGTATTGCAAGCACAGGATTTCACACTTGGCTATGCCACATGTAAGCAGCAATTCAATGAGTGACTCCTGTAAGTCAACAACCATTTCAGAATGCTTCATAATGGCCTTTAAGACAATTGTCACTCATAAAAGTCCAGAACTACTAAGAAAATATTGTGTTCGGAACAACTCCACCTAGCATCAATTCACGTCTATCAGCTACTAGCCAGAACCTGATTACCAATTTGACTGCCAAATGTATATCTTCCCAAAGATTTTAGAGCTAGAAGAGTTGGAAAAAGAAATGCACTGGCATATCAACACTTCAAATATCTACATTCCAGAACTCCACTGAAAATTAGTTCTGTGTGTAGCCACAACTTAAAAAAAATCCAATTAATCATATGCATGAATATTTATATGTTAGATTTGTTTTCCTTTGTGCTGTGACATACCTCCTTTCCTATTTCTATTCCCCCCCAGCATTGTAACGATATTTTCTTAACACTGGAAATTATTTTCCTTAAAAGATTCCTGTTATATAAAGCATTCTTTAGTCTTCCATTTGCTTTTTCCAGAAGACAAAGGGACTTGTATTTTTCACTCCTCTCTTTAGTCTATCCCAACACTGAGCTTGAGTTTTTGTTTTTTCCCCTAATGTTCTTCTTGTAGAAAGACTGAATTAGGAGTTCCCAATTAAACTGCAGTGGTTGGAAAATATTATTCTTATGCTAAAATAAAGTATTTTCCTAGGCAGCACATAAACATAAAAGTAATAAATACACTTAAGTGGAAAGAAATTATGCTTAAGAAATCCTTTGGATATTCTTCCAACCCTTGATCTCAAGGGTGACAGTATCCAAATGTGACAGCCTAAAGACGTCCAGTTTTACATAACACTATGTGCAGAAAAAGCAGAAGACGCTCTTTCCAGCAGCAGAGGGATAATTCTAAACCCCAGAGCTGGAGGGGATATATTTTTCTGGATAGTGAGGTAACAGATTAATTAATCCTGCCCAGAATGCTAACTTTGCCTCCCTAATCATGCATCCTTGAACAAGGTTAAACCACACTCATATTTCTATTGTTTAAGTAAACTAATAATGTTATATTTTAAAAAGTACTTTTCTCCAAAGAATCTTAGAGCTTTTTATAAACCTCAGGTAAATTTCAGACATCCCTAAGACTCTAGCATGCAATGTAACAGATTATAATAGATCTCTGAGTCAAACAGAGGACCACGGTGAGAATTAACAAAGCAAGAGGGAATCTCTCTGGGAGTTAATTCTTAGTATCAGGGTCAAGACTTTCAGCTGTTTTGCCTGTCTTGGATCAAGTATTCCACCTCCATTCCTGACAATGTGTCTGTGGGCAGCCAGTCCATTTTAGGTGGAAACAGAAGTTAGGAGGCTAAGAAAAATTTTAAGCCTAATTACCAAAGCCAGTACTTAACATGAACACATTCGGATTCCTCTCAGTACACTGAAGCTATTTATCACCTAAGCTTTCTTACTCAGAGCGACATAAATAAGAATTTCTGATGCTCCTTCAGACCTGTATTTTCAACTTTGCTTAGAAAAGAGGGAATTCATTAAACACTGTCTACAAAAGTCACAACTCAGCAAGAGAGAGCAATTTGAATCCAGCTGATGCATGGCTCACAGAACCTCAAAGTAACCAATATTACACAAGTCTGAAGACATGTAATGTAAGGAAGGGCTACGAGGACTTACAGTAAAGGTATCTGTAGATGATCATTGCCTTTGAAAGTTATTTATTTATGTGACTAAAATGAGACACTTAAATTGAGGAGTTTAGGCTGTCTGACACTGCTCTAGTACAAACAAAATACAGCTGCATGCTTTAGCTCTGTTACCTGAAGACATACATTTATCTGAGTAAAAAAAAAAAAAAACCACACCAAAAACCTACCTCCTTTCTACTGAGATTATCCCTGATTTACCAAAGATCTCCATCTATTGTATACCAGGGTTTTATAAGTTTATTTTTGATCCCCCAAACTCTCTGCTCTATTCTAGATGACTTTCTATCATGTACAACAGCTATATGGCCTATATCCACAAATGAGCTTAGAAGCCAAAAAACTTGTGCAGGGATGCTGCATCTAAATTGCCAGCAGTTCTGCTCAGATACTACTCAGGTCAGGCAGTGTCTATGGTTTTACCATCAAAGCTTTCTCACTGCTGTGCAGCCCAATGCTGAAATCAAAGTGAAGCCCCACCACTGCTGGACAGTGGAAGATTAAATATTCTCCTGCCTGCCCTGGATTTGGATGCCGTCTTATGGGCCGGTTCTTCAGAGTTCATATACCCTTCCCTGGTCACTGCAAGACACTGGCAGAAAATGTTTGGGTTGAAACACATCTTCCTTTCCCCCTCTTGCCCACACCCACTAGTTAGATCACTCACTCAGGATGTGAGTGGCACCAGTTGAACTTTCTCCTCTGTCAGTCAGAAGGATTTGTACTCACACTGTGAGCTTCCTAACAAAGAGCACTTACCCTCAGACTTGAGGTGCACTCATTCATTGCTGTTGAAGCTGCCATATCTCATCTACAATACTCACTGAACTAGAAAGAAGGAGAATTAGCATGATACTTTATCCTTGTGGTTAGGGCACTCACATGGCACGTGGGATATGTGGACTCCAGTTCTAGTTTCACTGAAATAATTCATCAGAAGAAATATTGCAGACCTGGCAGATCAGGACCCCCATTTTCTCTTGCTTCATAGTACTCAAGCCTTTAGAGTCATGAGTCTCATGAATGCTTTTTGTCACCCCGTTGTCCAACAAATACTTAATTACACCTTTGAAAAGGGAAACTTCATCGACACAAATAACAGGGCAACTCACACTCATAGCACAATATGTTGCTATGTAATGACTGATGTTCTCCCAGTGAGATACAGATTCAAACACCTTTAGACAAAGCACAGAACAGAACTCCTACATCTAACATTTTAGCAGAGCAAATAATGTTCTCTCTTCAGCAAAGGGGAGAGGAAGAGCAGCAGTACAGCACCTCAGTTCCTTCTAACCTGGAGGAAAGGAACCTATTCCCTTATCTCCAAAAAGTTGGGTCAGATAAGTCACTGCTATGAGATATCCTATTGCACTAAGAGAGAAACCCAGGTCTACAATAGGGGAGAAGCTAAGATACACTATTATTTCCAAGTTTTTCCTAACGTCTCCTTAAAGTAGTTCCTACTCAACAACATTCATAAACCCCTAACTACCTGCAAATTATATAAAGAGTCCAAGAGCCTGGTGCAATGTAACTATCCCACTAGGCAACCAGTCACTATAAACTAAGCATGTCTGCACTAATGTCTTGCAGTATGCAAGGCCTTATTTTTTTGTACCCAACCTTAAAGGTTTCTGACATTTCTTCACAGATTTACATTTGCATCTGACAAGCATGTCTTCTACTCAACAGATTCACCAGAAATTGCAAACCTAATCTGTTCCTATGCTCTAGCACCTTATAAGTCACGTTAACACAAACCCTTCCCAGTCAGTGGTTGCACGCAGAGACCAATACAAACCCATTTCCTCCTCTCATCTTCAGAGTGAAAACGTTACATTAAGCATGGATCTTGACATCCTGTTGTCCTGGAACCAGTGAATCAGAAAGTTCCTTCCTCACAATTGTATTCTTTGGAGGTGGAAAATAATTAACTTCCCCAACCCCTCCTCCTTCCTACTGCCACTGTCAAAGTTAGAAATTCACTTGACTCTGAAAAAAAACTCAGCCATCATAATTTGGTGCCAGAGAAAGTTTTGTTGGTCAAAGCATAGCCTAGTCTTCCCAAATACACTGTCTCACTACATCACATCATCTAGTCCAGCAACACAGCAAGTATTTTATTTTTGTTTTTAAAGTTCCTTTCAAGAAGTGAATGAATCAATAATAGAAGTTGAACTTGACAGGTCACCAAAAAAACTGAACAACAGAAAAATAAAACTAGAGAATCAATTATCAACAAATTCATTGTTTGGAATATATTTTGCCAGCAAAACACAACATAAAAATAGTATGGGTACAAGTCTCAGGGACTGTATACAAAAGCCATCTATTGTACAGTTAACCAGGACATTCAGATTTAGAAGTGCTCTAGCTTTTCCACACTCAACTGGAACACCAAGCATCTGTATAAGAAGTTAGGAGATCAGTTTTGCATTTGTGTTAAATAAGGACAAAATTCCTGTTTTAGGTTATTGCCTTGCATGAGAGAATAAGCTCTCCAAAAATGGGGTTTGGGACAGAGGGAAAACACTGATAGTCCACACTATCAATATTCCATCCATTTGTCCTTGGGACAAAAAGGTGTTCTGCTTCAACTGTTTAACTAATGACTAGCGCTTCTAAATTTGTAAGACGGTTAACTAGTTACTGATACTGTATTTTTCAAGAACCACAGCAAGCCCATATCAATTAAAGAAGGGGGGCAGAAGTCACTATACCAATAGGTATATATAAAACTTTAAGAAATCTTGAAGGACTAGAAGTCCTAACCTTCCAAAGAAAAATAGCACCTAATGGCACCTTTAGTTAAAAGTGAAAGTATCAGTCGAATCACTTACTGAAAAAACATCCCTCTATCTTACTCCTATGACAAAAAGAGGAGGAAAAAAACACAATGAAAACAAGCTCCAAAAATCTGAAATTTCATTGGGCTTTAACTGTGTAGAATTTTAAGTAACAACCCTACAACTCTTTTGAGTACACATTATATGAATTCAACTGTACAAAGAACAGTTGCAGTATGACAGGCACAGCATCACTCTAGTTAAAGCAAAATCTAAGACTCAAATGTGCACACCCCAGAAGAACATGTATAACCTAGACTAAATCCTGAAAAGGAGGCGGAAAATAATCTTCTCTGTCTTTTTCTTAGTAATTACATAGTACAGAGGGAAAAAAATGTGTCTGAAACTAAAGGAACACAAAGTGGGGGGGAAAAAAGCATGACCAGTGTTAACTAATATTCTAAATATGGAAGACAACTCTCCTGGTTCAAAAATCCACTGGAAGAGGGCAATTTTGTGCAATCTTACTAATGTGTGCGCAGAAGAATATAAAGCAGATTTTTTTGGAAAGTAGGAGGGCTGAATGAAAATGCTAATTATAACAAGTTGTAATACGGATACCCCCAAGATCAGCCCTATCTTTTTTGCTACAGCATAGTCCCTAGGCATATGGCTAACTACTCCTTGATCATTATCCCAGCTAAAACTAAAGCCACTGAAGTTTAGGAGACTCATATCTAACAGAATTTCTTTCATCTCTAATAATTGCTTAACTAGCATAATTACTCATACTTGAGGTGAAATAGAACCCAAGTTGTCTAAAATTAAAACAAAAACAAACCTCACCACCTCTTTTGGTCTTTGCACATCCATCTTTTGTCAGAATCCTATGCCAAATGTTGCATTATGATTTAGAAGTATTTAAAAGCCTCTCTTGTGCTGTCCAACTTTTATAAAGACAGCAACTGGAAAACTTTAATGCTTTGTAGTAACATGCTGCAAAATGTATTTGAAAACAGACATGTACATTTTTACAGCATCAAATAAAACAGGCCAAATTCTTTGTAGATCTGTATGTTGTCCCTTCAGGGAAATATATATATATGTACATATATATCTCACAGTTCTGATTTAAGTGAAATAGTGCATTTTCCCAACCCCAACTGGGACTGATTCTGAGCTCAGGTAGCCCTGCAGGAACCAATGGAAACTCTAAAATAGAGCTGGGAAAAAATACTAAGACGTTGTCTTAAGGTATCGGCATTATACTCTATTTTATTCAAGCTAAAAAGAAACCCTCCAAATATCTTATTTTCATTGTTTTACGCAGGAAAAAAAAATATTGAATCCATATGGTCTGCACAAAATGTTAACAGTTTTTCTAGATCTTTTCCTCATGTACAGTTATTCAAAAGGAATTTTTTTTTCCAAAACGTGCAAGTTTGAAAATATTGCATCGTGTGTCAGAGCAAAGAATTCAGAGCAATTAAACTAGTTGTAAATTAGACAGAATGAATTATAGAGCAACATAAAGCCTTTCAAGACATCTTAGATCATGGTGGATAACGTTATCCTACACGTTAGATAAGTGCCTCCATTCTGACAGCTCCTCTTGTTACACAAGTTAACAGCAACTCAGGAAAACAAAATCAAACCAATCCAAACACACAGCATTATGAAAACCCCTTAAGGTTATCTTTGTCACAGGAGTTCACCTTTCTGTAAACTAGCAGTAACTGTTTAGATGTTCACTCCTAATAGTCTCTAATCCCGAGCAGTAGACAATGATGGTCAATATAACTCATGCTGGCCTCAGAAAGGACTGGCCAGCATTACTGCAATCCTACCTAATCAAGACCATCAATATCACTATGCATTGCCAAAGTCAATGAATATTACTAAAGTTTAGGGATGTTTTTGTTGTTACGGATTTTTGTAATACATAAAGAAGCTGGGGCATGCTTTGGCAAGTCCAAAAGAGAACATTATAAATAGCCTGCATTATAAAAAGATGCTAATCTTAAATCCTCTTTGTAATTTGGTTTTTTTTATGTACTCTTTTATGTTCGGTATCTTAATTTTTGCCCTTTTTTAGATGGCCAAATAGAAGCCAGCAATTCACTCATGCATCAAACAGATGTTTTTGCTTTTCAGGCCAAATGGAATCTTATGAATTTTTTGTTCCCTCCCTGTAAAATGATGATGCCAAAATAACACAGTTCCTGAAAACAGCCCGTTCAGAAGAAGTTCTTTGGACCGCTAATACTGAAACTTTAAGTCAAGTTCACAGAAATCATGCCAATACTAATTGCTGTTTTTGTTTATGCTGGATTGATTATAGTCTAATCAGCAGACAATCTCATGACTTTCGAGTCTAGTCCATGCAATTTAGAAGCCAGGGAGGCTTGAGGCTGAGAATAAACATTCAAATAGTTGACAGATACAGAGAAATGTAAAGGCTACTGTTGGAAGGGGATCCGAATATCAAATTCTCTCTGAACTATTGCTGCTATTTGGTAACATTTTTGTTTTAATCCACTACTATTCTACCTTCCTTGGTACTACACCACACAACCTGCACCTCTGTATGAGAAACATTCTTTCATTTGGAATCTATGATGAGGAAACAAGTCACATCAACACACAGGTACACTTACTCAGTCTGCCGATACTCTGCATGAATTGAGTTGCAGTTATAAATTCATTCAGGATGGAAAGAGTACCTAGGTTTCCTCAAAAAGAGGGGAAAGCCTTCAAGAGACATTCTGGGCTTGGCAAAATATTTTAAGATACAAGCCTTCTTTAGGCAGAGCATGGGTATGTAAAATACAGCTGATGAATGCTTCCCTCTCATCTTTCTAGGAACTAACATTCAGAAATTTCATTTCTGCATGTAAGATACAAAAACAATGAGTAAAAATTAACTTTTAAGTAAAAACAAAGCACTTTTTTTTTCCCCAAAGAGAAATCACTTTCAGAGATCAGCACTTCTACTAAACATGTGGAGCTGTACTAGTTTCCTGGTGATGGCTTATCTTACAACTGCCATTTCAGTGATTTTTCACAGGTGACTTTAGCATAACGAATATTACCTGGCTTTAGTTTAGAGAAACCTGAGTTTAACATTTAGTAGGACTATATTTTCATTCTTTTTTTTTATAAAGAATACCTGTTTTTCTTTTGCAAGCGACTATATTTTTGTAACTTTTTTTTCTAAACAAACTTTCTCATCAAAAGCCGGTAGTAAGGGCAAAGGAAAAACCTCAAGCCCTCCCAAAATTAAAACCTCATAAACCAGAAAGGAAGGAGGGGGGAGGCAGTCAGTAACCTAAGAGTGATATCTCCAAAGCATGCCAAGTCACAAAAAAAGGTTTACCACTCAAATGGTCAAGTCAAACAAGATAAAAGAAGCTGCTCTTCCCCCCCACCCCCAACCCTTGCTTTCTCATCAAGGGGGTCTCTAGCACGGTTCTACTTAGGGAATGGCACTGCCCTTAGGTGTTAGGAATTTAAGGAGTCATAACAATTGCCCTTCCTCAATACCCTTCATTTGCACAGTGCCTCTTTTGGGGCTTGTACACGGGTATCATATCTCCGACTTCTCTTTCCCCACCTGCTTTTCTCTGGCTAACCTCCCTCCTTCACCGAATGCATTAGGTGATTTTGATCAGGTCAATGATACTTAATAGATTTTTTTCCCAGAAACTAGCCAAGGAAATGGGATAAATTAATCAGTAGAATGAAATATAGGTCAGGACTGATGAGTTTGATGCAACTGATCCTTCCCCTGCCTGGAAGAACCCAGCAGCTGAACTTTAATTCCTCCTTCCTAAAGTAAAATAAGATATTCAAATTACAGGTTTTCAGAAAGTTAAGCAATTTACTCTCCTTTTGAGACCTTTTTTTTTCCCGACAAACCTGCAGTATCCTGCACATAAGACAGCGTTTTTCACAGAAAATAATTACAGTCTTATTTTTCCTTGGAATGATGTTTTTATTATTCTTAAATTATAAGGGGTTTATTTAATGTTAGCCATGCCTATTTTCTTTCCTAGGTCCAAATCTGAGATGCAATCTTCACCAAAAGCTGGGGACAGTCAGACTGAAGTTGGCAAGAAACCAAAACAGGGAAGGAGGAAGAAAAAAAAAAGAAAAAAAGGAAAGATAGAGAGAAATAATAAAAAAAAAAGGAATGCAAACAGAAACCAGGGTAATTCAAAAAACTGTATTTTCAAGAAATAGAAGAAATTTAGTCATTAGTGAGTTCTTAACACCCACCATTTCAGATGAACATTAGTTTCATGCATTCAATACAAAAAGCTCAATTGTCATTTTGTTTTAATGTATTTACCTGCCTTGTATCAGTATTCCCCTAAGATATAAGTTCCAAATTAAGTTATCAAAAGTGACAGACATATCAAAAATATCTCTTATATCTTCCCCCCAGAAAGGGTTGCTAAGTACATGACAAATTGGAAATGTAATGTGTAACTCCATATTTTATTTAGATGTAAAACAGCACTCATGAGTTTAAATAACTCATTTACATACATTCAAAGAATAGTTTTTCAAATAAGCTATTTAAAATACTGTTTATTTTTATCTGTAGAAATACATTTTGTACTGACTAAATCAGTAATACTTAAAAAATAAGGAATTTAAATAAGCACTGCATTGGAGGTACAGTCAAAATCCTCCTTACTTACAGCTTTTGTTTGTTCACTAAAAATGAAGATGTAATAATTGATGGGCAAACTCTTATCCATGAATTTAAGTGCTATGTCTATGCAAGCATCTTTTAACTTCTCAGATGAATTGCATTATTAGCCCTTTCAGAAATCGTACAATCGGACTGCTTTCAGAATACTATTACTCCACTCAGAAACTGACATGATTCAAGAAAAATAAAACAGGGAAAATGAAAGAGATATTTGAACAAAGGCCACCAAGAATGATAACCTACTCCCCAAAGGTAATTACTGCAGCAATAATTACAGATGATGATTGATTTACTGCCTGGTTTTAGCTGAAAAATAGTAAATAAGACTCTGCAAAGAAATCTCTATCATCTCCATTCTGAACATTAAGTGGTTTTCTTAAGTCAGTAGTTTATGGACAGCAAATCCAAGCTACTCCATCTGAATCATACAGTCTTACTGTTTTCTCATTTTAGGTATTCTCAGGCGACTGGTACATTAGGCAGGCAAAGTCCATACCTCCACATAAAATGGAAGCTGTATCTTTTGTTTTAAATTAAGTGTGATGTTTACAGGAAGATATTTGAAACAAGCCTTCACTCTGTAACACATGTAACAAATCACCAAGAATGAAACATGTCCAATGTCTAACAGGAGAACAATTTCCTCTACTTGCCAATTAATTGAATGAACCTTTATTCCTTTGCACTTAAATACTTGGAGGTCTAAGACTACCCCTCAATTAAAGTTTTCCTGCATCTTTTTGCAAATATGGCTAATTGGTCTCTCTCCTACTGGCTCTAAAACTCTTATGCGCACGTAAATAAATCCTCCTTGGGAAGCTTGGAATATAAGCGCGCGCCCAAGCAACAGAACTTTCATTGTGGTATCATTTTTAAAAGGTAAAGGGATGAGCGGCCCGTTTGTTCTTCACAAGATGCCAAACAAAAGCACCACTGAACTGCGCAAACTTCGGCAAACTAGATACAGACGGCAGCAGCAGGTAAAACAGTAAATTCAAGGCACCCTTTATTTCCTTTTAAAAATATCTGGAGAGTTAAAAAAAAAAAA